>NC_071514.1:77717905-78017905 GCF_027887155.1 Malaclemys terrapin pileata | reverse complement strand
GAACCTGCCGCGTCAGCAGGTAAATAAACTGGCCCGGCCCGCCAAGGTGCTTACCCTGGCGAGCCGCGTGCCGAACGTTGCCGACCTCTGCTCTAGAGGCATCATTTCAACTACATTCTGGAAAGCGAACAAGAGGAAGCCCTTTTTCTGTAAGGGCTGGGAGGTTTGAGATGGGGGGGAAGATTCCCTCTCCTCTCCCTCAAAGTAATTGGGGGGTGTGGGGAAATGATGCCAAATTGGCCATTCTGGAAGGACATTTGAAAGTACTGGAGAGGGCTTACATCAGGGGATGAAAACAGCCAATGAGGATAAGTCCTTGCACTCACATCTTCCTCCAATAGCAGAACGAGAATCAAAGGGAGAACACACCCTCCTGGGAGCAGCTCACCGCATTGTCTAGAACTTAGCCTTCAGCCCCCAAAATGCTGTTATCCACTCCTCCTTCCTGAGCACAGTCCCTGTTCTCCCACCTAGATATTCAGTGCCCCCCCCGCCCACTGCACCTTGTGTTCCTCCTAGTCTCGATCTCCTATTCATGTCCTTGGCACTCCCTAGCCTGTTTCTATTCCTTGTCTGTCTGTACTAGTCCAGACACTTCCCAGACGAATTTGAATGCTTTTCCTGCTGTAATTGACAGGAACAAAGCCTTCTGGAGTGCACTATCAGTGTTTTAGATGCAGGTGGGCAGGGGGATGAAAAATACACAAGTTTATGAGCTCTAGGGACATTTGTGGTGCTGCAGCAAGGAGGCAGAGGAAAATAATTACAGGTAATAGTGGGAAAAGATATTTGCTTTGGCTTCTGTAAGCTTTGTACTGTGGGGGCAAATTCAAGTCAGGAGGCGGTGGAGGGGAAGAAATGGTCCTATTACTGTCCAGACTGCAACTTTCATTAGACAAAGTGAAAGCAAGACAGATACTTTTCCAAAAGTTGATGTTAGCAGCCAAGGCAGCATTTCAATACAGGACTCCCGGGAAGAGGGTCTGCATCTCTGAGTCCTTGGCTGTGTCTTTTTGCTTCCTGTGCCGAGTCCGCTGTCAGAGCTCATTATTAAAAAAATTAAAAAGAAAAAAAATCAGATGCATCAGCTCCCGTGAAGCATGAAGGTCGTCAATGTCACCATCAGTTATAATGACACACGTCACTTTCCCCTTCCCACAAGTGTCTTCATCACCTGTTCAAAAGGAAAGTAGTTCTTGGCATATTTCACCCTTTCCTGCCCAGAAATATACACCTCCAGCAGCAGCTGCTAGAAAAAATTAAAAATTCCATTATATTTCATCCAGGGCAGCTCTGCTGGATGAGAGAAAGCACCAGTGTGTGCATGCTTGTTAGCAAAGGATTTGTACTGCTGCCTTCCATTTTATTCACCTCCCTAAATTAGGGGAAGCATGACTACCCTAAATCTGTGATTTATATTCAACTATTATGCAGATAGTGGAAGCTTCCTAAACTCCAGATCCCACCCCACAAGCGGATAACGACAACAAGCCAATGCTCCTGGCATAGAAGCGGCTGTAAAGGAATCTTTATTTCATTCGAGCAGAACACCACCTCTGGTAGCAGCTGTATTTAGGACCAGGATTAATATCAGTACCTAGGCTCTCACTGAACATTCACTGGCTTTCCAACGAAGCTGGAGCCCTGACAGCTGAACTGTTAAATGAATTAACAAGGAGAGAAGGGGGCCTGCCGAAGGGGCTGTGACTCCCTTTCTAATTTCTGTTAAGTAGCAGCTTTCCATTTTTCTGTCATTTGTGAGGAGCTGCACACGGTTCACTAATGAGCAGGGCAGAGCTGTGGCTGGATCTAAACGGCAACATTAGACCATTACAAGCATCTTCTAGTCCACTCAGAAGAGGAATCTGCTGGTCAGTGTGCTCGTCCCCTAGGAAAAAGCCGCTTGCATCTACCCCGCTATTTCACTGCTCAAGTCAGGAGACAGAGTGTCACCATTACTGCCCAGTCTTGTCAACAATCATGTCACTCTCACAGAAATATTGTCATCTTCCTTCTTGCCCTGAACGCCAAGTGCATCACAATGGGTACCCGATGGCTAGGATCCTTGCCTCTGAGGAGATGGGTGTTGGGTAAGGTTGATTAGTAGTAGTGGTGTAGGAGTCTGGTGTGCTGGTGATTCCTTCTTGTCTTGTTATAGTTGTGTTATGTTGTTACTGGGTTGTTTGATTTGATCTGGGGTAACCCACAGATCTCTATTTATTAGGGCATTTTAAAAAAAATGGTCAAGCATGTCCCGAGTACTGAAAAGCTGCATTACTGTAATACATAAAATCCAAACAAATAGGAATAATTTAAATTTAACAGAGAGGGAAGGGGCAGATCTGCAGGTAATCCTCCTGCAGAAAGTTGGTTCTACCATCTGTAGAGGGTAAAGATTAAGGATAAATCCTTAATTCAGACTATTTGAACTGCACATCAATGAGTGTGTAGGAGTTGGAGCCAACTCCAGCTTTTTTGCTGCCCCAAGCGGCGAAGGAAAAAAAAAAAGGAAAACCCAATTGAGCGGCCACCGAAGTGCCACCGTAGACCCGTATGTGCCACCCCAACAATGGACAGACTGCCGCCCCATTCTATTGGCCGCCCCAGGCACCTGCTTCCTTCGCTGGTGCCTGGAGCCGGCCCTGGTAGGAGTAATTTGGTGCTGATTGTGCTCCATGCAGCACAAGACATAAAGATGAAAACAGTGCCAGAAGATCTTAACTTTCTGAGACTAGTGGATTCTAAATTTAGGAATGACATATTCCCCCTCCCCCCAAATATATACCTTGCATCTTTCTCTCTCTATGGCACTTTCCTTCCAGAAGAGCGGTACAAGCTACAAAAGGACTCACTTTACCCACCACATTCTGCAACCTGTGGGATGGAATGCAGCAGCCATTTAACAGCAGTCATCAATAGACTATCTGGAGTAAGATGAACTGGTGTTGGTCTCCTTTTGTCTATGTGTGCTACTGGCGATGGTATGATAATCTCTATCTTTCAGTGGATTAGTGAGCTCCCACCCCCAGTGTTGGTAACCCTCACTTTTTAATTGTGTGATCTTTTGTAAATGGGTCTCCAGCGCCAAAACCAAATCAAAGACCCATCTCTTCCTGCTTGCTGTTTAGTTGCCTTTGCTACTGCAGCTAGGAAGCCCTGAGAAATGCCAATAAAACAAAACAATTTCTATTTATGCAGCACCTTTCATCCTAAAGGATTCCAAAATCACTTCAAAAACTTAAAATAACATACAAGCTATATAGAGGGAACACATCACTCCATAAAAAAAAGCTGCCACCTCTGGGTTGAAACATGACAGCCACTTAACACTGCACTGTAACATCCCACAATAGGTCGGAAAATCTGCAGGAAGATCCTAAATTCACAATTTCCACAGCACGGATCTGTATTGTCCCTAATTAGAGTAAACTCCACAAGGCCTAACAAACCCAGCGAACTGTGCTGCAGCTTGAGAATCCCTGGCTACATATGAAAGAAGGCCCTCCAGGTGCCTTGCAGTATTCATGAGCTCTTCATCCCCCTGCCACCCATGTGGGCTGCTAAGAGCAATATGTGGGTTGAGGGCTTTAAAGACATGTAGCAGCCTCCTTTTGTTGTATTTATCAGTGTGTGTGTGTGTGTGTGTATAAACACCTTGTAGAGATGAGCTATTAGTTATGAAAGGAAAATTGTTTTGAAGCCAGACATACTTGGCTCCATTTGGAGCTTCCTTTGCCATCTTTTGCAGGAAGAAGTTAGAACTCTAGCAAAATAACTAACTATCTCAATTATGTAAGTATCTCCAACTGGAACTGGAGAGCAGGGCCACCTCTGATTAATTGATGAAATTTTATATAACAGTGAACATTACAACTATGTCTGAAATAAAAAAGATTAAACAGAGTTAATAATTTCTTTTTCTTAGTTCACAGAAATCTAGTATTTAATATAGCAATAAAAAAGTCATCTCTAGAGTTCGAACTCAAACCTTTAAATCTTAGATTTAAGAAAAAGAGTAAAAGTGAAATCAGATTGGTTCATATAGCTGATTGGGCAAGAGACCAAGTGGTGGTGGAATCCCATCTTACCTGAGATTCTAATGGGAGAATTTGCTATGGGGAATGGTACAGAAGTAATAGCTGAGGAAGCTCACAGCTACCCCAGTGCCAGCCTCTCCCAGCTGGAGTCACTTGTAAAGAATGAAGTAGTGACATGGGCTGTGGGGGAAGATGACAGTTACTCCAATCCCATCCTCTCCCAGCAAGAATTACTGTGGGGGACAGGGTCCATGTTTCATGAAGTGTTCAAATGGTAAGTATTTGGTAATGAGCACTGTGATGACTTGTGCCTCTTGACTCTGAGCCCTTTAGGATAGGGACTGTAAATTGATCTGCAAGTTACACTTTGTAAAGCACACTGCACATTTCTGTACTAGATCCATACAAAGTAATGCAAAGGTGCATGGCAAGACAGATATCTAGGTGCTGAGGGAGGGTTTGCAGCTGGTTAGATTAGAGGCAGAGGTAAAGAGTATTCATTGTCTTGTGGGTGACTGGGAACTTCAGCTCCAGAGCTACCACTAACCTGGAGACAATCCCCTCCATGGATTCAAATGTTCAAGCTATGTTTGTGGGGGTGCATGCACAGAAAACATTGCCATGCAAGAGGGCTGTAAAATAAAAAAGAATCTACTTCCAATGTCTCTGTTTTATGACCCCCCTCTTCCTTTCCCTTGTAGTTTTCCTAATCTCCACTTTTTACTTCTTTATATTGAGTCGCCTTTTCCTCATACTTCCAGTTTCCCTTTCCCAGCTAATTTGGTACAGATGTTAATCTTTTGAAAATTGCTCAAAACATTTGCTCTCCTCTTTCTTCAGGAGGCATTTTCCTTCTTTATTCTGGGTATTGTAGATGTGTTAGCTTCTGAACAGCAAATGACTATGGCACTCTAGTCCCAACTTCTGCCAGCAGGAGGTGCTGCAGAAACTTGTGTAGGAATCTCTCCAATACCCCAGTTCCGTCTCAACCACCTGGAAAGTGTGAAAAAACTCAGGTGCTATTTAAATCAATTCATTTTCCATTTGCTTACCTGCTTCACCAACAAATACTTCCACAGGTGTGCTGGTAGGGCTCTCCCCAATGATGTTATATGCTGTTATTACAACTTCATATCTCTTGTATTTCTTCAGCTCTGGAAATTTAAATCAGCAGATTAAAAAAAATGGGCACTTTTAACGTCCCACTTTATATCTCCTTCCTTTTTAAGATCAACTTCTTCTATGCTCCATTTGGCCACTGGGCAAAAATTTCTTAGCTGACCCATAGGAAATACACTAACAGCTGTGGAAAGAATGACAGCAAGGAGAAAAGAAGCTAGCAAAAACCATGGCATTAGGGTAATTAATAAACAAGGGAAAGACAAGAGGCAGACTAGAATCATGTAAATACCCTCACAGAGGGCTGGCTGCAGCTGCCAGAGTTCCAGGATTTGCATCTGAAAATGAAATAACCTACTCTACAATAAATATTTATCACCTAACAGGCAAAAGTATCACAGCAAAAGTATATCGAAAGACAGGCCAATAGTATAAAAAAATTGTACTTTAATCAGCACTGAGTTTATTCACACAGGTGTGTTTGTGGATATGGGTCTGAATTTCTCCCCTTGTCAATACCTTTTCCCAGTTATCTGTGAATCACACTACACCCCAACCTCTGTGGCTCCCGGCAGGCCATCAGTTCAGTAAAGGTTCAATAAATCTGATCACAGGGGTCCTTCTAATTTCAGCTTCACAGAAGTATTTACAAGTGTTCTGCCCACATCTCTGAGTCAGAGTCCAGCATCTCTGACTCGTTTCAGATACACAGTAGATGATTTTTTGATACATCACTAAGGCTTTGCCAGCCTATAAATAAAACATTGATATACCGTAGGAAACAGCCATCTTGATAGGAATTGCAGCACTTGTCAGCGTGGACAGAGTAACTTTTATTGCTCTTGTTGTTAAAAAAAAAATCACGAGAAGGGTTTCAATGCCAGGAAAACGGAACATATGCGAGTTCAGGCATCCAAATGCGTGTGGGGCTAGGGCTTCACTTCTTTCCCCCCTAACAATCTGTAACTTAAAAGCCTGGGGCCAAACCTGCCTAGTGAACCATCATCACCAGAAAGCAACTTGCCTTTTAACTCCGTCGAAGCCTGTTTTATTCATTTCCAACTGAACACACCTCTGAGCTGCATACAAATTCTTTGGGCCCTTTCTAAATTAGCCCTCCACTTGCGGGAGTGCCTCAGCATCCCAGTGTTCGAATCAAAGGACTAATGATGTGATTCAGCTAAACTCAGATGGGCTGTGAAATATGAGGCGAACAAAATCAGAATTCATTTAGCATCAGAAATACTGATATGTTAGAGTCAATAATGCTTCACCTTCCCAGCAGCCTTATTTTTAAACTGTTACCTACTTGCAGCATCAATGTCTTGATATATTGGAAAGAAGCGTTTAAAGAAAAAGAAGCAGAGTCATTAATCTGAGTTGGTTTCTGCATGATTCGGTGAAGGGAACCATAGAAGTTTGCCCATAGTGTATTCCCAACCATTACAAAAAGTCAAGGCAGCGTGCACTTACGTGTTAATTCATACGTCGTTAATGCAGAGGGGCTATTCACTGTCTGGAAGCTGCTTTGGGCTATTCAGAGTAAGCAAAGCAGAAAGCTTGTTACAGTGCAGGGAAACAGTTATTGCAAATGATGTACAGCAGAGACAGAAGGAAATGATGCAGCACACACGTACACAGTTTGAGCTTTAGGACTGTACCTTGAAGGGCAATAAAATCACATCACTCTCTCGTAATACATCAAAAGCATCTCCCTCACAAGGGGCTGTTTCATTTCATCACCACAGAGAGAGTCACACAAATATACAGCACAGGGAAATGTACTGATTCCTTAGATTAAATAGAACAAATGCGTATAAGGGAGGCAAATTCTATGGGGAAAACTCCCAGCACTGCACTGAATTGTTAGTTCTCAGCCTACCCAAGCTTAAATGTGGAGCATCATAGGATAAAGTCCCCAAATATGGGACATAAACAGCTAACGCTTAAAATGATGTGGGATTTATTTCTTTAAAACATAAACTAAGTTTCCCCCAGTTTCATTTTCATGGTATTTACAGTAATAATAAACTGTATAAAAACAGCAGGTCACTGTGGAAGAGCGGTATGCATGGGTACAAATAACACTGTATTGCTTTAAGAGAAGAGGGAATTTTCTTTAAAAATCTCTCTCTCTCTTTCCTGAAAAAGCACAGGAGGGTGATTTATACTTCAGCACTATTAGAAAATCAGCTCTGGAACCTTTAGGGCCACATTCTGCCCTGACTTACACTATGTGCAATCCCATTGTAAATTAAGACCGAATTTGATGCATAAGCTATTTTAAAGAAAATCTACTCTCTATCGATCTCATCATAACAGCGTCTATAGGAGATAGCCTGGATGGGTTCTCCCAGTACTGAGAAATGCTGCACGACATTATCACATCATGTAAACCCTGCAGGGCCAGATTGAGCCACTCTTACTCACAGTGAGTAGAATTTTAACCTGAGAGTAATCCCATTGATTTCAATCATGGCAGAACCTTATCCGTCATGATGACATCTTATTGCTAGTCCACATCTCTCAAGCTACTGAGCCATCACGTGGTCCTCCTCTCCCACCTGGTTCTTATGGCCTTATTCTTCCCCCCCCTACTTTCCTTCTTCTGTTTAAATCTCATCTTCATTTTTCTCTTACTCTTCTCCTTCTCACTATTCTTTCCATCAATAAAATGTTTGCTGACTATTATTAACCGATACGCCAATGAGACTCTTGCTTTTTATTTATTTTATTTCCTTTCCATTTCTTCCCTAAATAATGACAAACACTTAGAAACTTTAAATATTCGCATCAGCTGTTTTGGTCATACTGGAAAGAAAGAAAAAAAACACCTTTTATTGAAATAATACATTTTCCAAAAACGCATCTGCTACCTTTTGTGTATGAAGCCAGAACATAGTGTACCACAGTAACCACCAGATGGAAATAGGAGAAAGCAGGAAATCAGAGTATGCATGGAGGGAGGAGAAACAAAGAGGGAGAGAGAATGCCACTTCAAGCATGCTGGCATGGACTGGAGAGTGCCATTAAATATAATGCAGTTTAGACCATAGTTAATAGCATCTCTGAGCATCTCTGTCCTATGTACTTAAGTGTTAAATAATTTAGCACCTGTGGCACATCCTTTCCACTGAGTAATGAGGGGTGCGGGCTCTGATGGAATGGTGGATTATCAGCTTGTAATACAGCAGTGTGTCTACTCACGTGTAAGTTCAGCTCGTAAAGCTGAAGGGATTTTAATAGTCTTGGACTCTGTTCCAGGCCCAGTTTCATACTCCAGCTCCCGGTAATAAATCCGATACCCCAACAGCAAGCCATTCAGACTCTCAACCTTTGGTGGCTGCAAGAAATTCACATTAGGAATGTGCTTGGTAAGAAGTTCAATGCAACAAACATCAGACAGCTTAAGACATTGGTTTAGACAGTCTCATCCAGAGTCTGGGTTCTGTGCGACAGGGACTCAGACTTCTATGGTGAAAACAGATCCCTCAACAATACAAGAGCAAAACATTCGTGGAAGTTACAAAACAACATTTAAAGGCATCATTGTTATTTTAACTCAGAGACAATAGTTAAAAAATGCTCTGGATTTAGTAGTTCATGGCTTATTTGATTCACAAGAACATGAGCTTTCTACATCCTGAATGCACAAGATCTTGTGTGTGACAAATTGTCTGGACAAACCAGTGGCAAAAAACACAGATGTGGCTACATGTTGCCTGCCACAAAAACAGCAGAAAAAGAAGCCAATTTTTCAGACATTTAGCAGCAGAAGAGGAATTCAAATTTTTGCAACAGCGTTATTATTTAAACAGCGATTCTCTCCTGGCTGTTCAACTTGAGGACAGCTTCTGGATTCAGCATGGTTGGAGATGAGGAGTAGGTGATGAGAAGCAGAATAAGGATTAGTAGTTTTAACTAATTAGGTGAAAAACAGGTATTTTGGTAATAGCCCTACTTCCATATGAGGTACTGCTGCTCATTGACATTTGGCTAGTGCAGAACACACATCCCTCAAGCCACATGTGTCTGTCTATAACAAAGAAACACACAAGTCATGAGAATAACTGCAATTTAGGAAGTGAAGGATGGTTATGGTCTCTCCCTTTTTGTGCCATGAGTATAAGTCTCACCTACAACACTCCTTAGAATATCAGGGTTGGAAGAGACCTCAAAGCAGGACTAATCCCCAGACAGATTTTTACCCCAGATCCCTAAATGGCCCCTTCAAGGACTGAACTCACAACGCTTGATTTAGCAGGCCAATGCTTAAACCACTGAGCTATCCCTTCCCCTTTAGACTGTCTTTCTTTTCCCCCAAGGAGTCTTGCACATAATAAATTGGGACCCCCCAGGATTCTGCTCGTTCCACTCACTCCTGCTTCAAAGAATCTTCTTTCTGGTTGAGGAGGAGTGAATAGAGTCCAACATTGCTGTTCTCACATCAGCAAGGTACCCTCTTTGGATACTGGGCTATGTTGAAGAACAAGAAATTTAACTTGAGAACTAAATATGGATCTCTAGCATAACAGTTCGGAGCTACATAGTAATTATGTAGGGCCACCAGCCTGGCCATCCATACACTTGTTATTTCTCTAGAAGATACTCTGCCACTCAATAGGACTTATACCTCAGCAGTGGAATGCTACTGCAGTCCCGCAGGTCCTTCTCCAACTAGAGATAAAAAAGCCTAAGAAATCCATTATACTGAGAGGAGAGTTTTTATCTGAGTGACTTACTTAGATATAGACAGGATATGGGAGTCATGATGGTTTGGAAAAAAAGTGTTTTTTTTCAGGAGCTCACTGTAGTTTTAATGTGGCAGAGAAGAAAAGTGACCTTGAGCCATTATTTTCTAAAGATCCATGCTCTCAAATTTAAGCAGCAAGGAACTGAAAGGGTAAATGATAATGCCTGTAGCTATAATGATCTTGCTTTTAAATTCCAGAAAGATCTCCATGTACTTTGGAAACTTTACAGAAATAACTTTGTCCATCACTGAAACGGTAACTACTGGGGTGAAATGCAGTGACAATACCAGGTAACACCCTGTGTAATTTTAAAGAAAGTGAAAACCAATAATTCAACTATTTAAAGCAGGGAAAGAGGCAAGTACTGGAAAATTTAAAGAAGAATTTGGTAACAGTCTAGCATACTGCTATGAAAAAAAAAAAAAAAAAAAAAAGAACATAACACCCCCGGCTCCATACCATCACCAACAAAAAGACACCCACCAGAACTGACTGTACTACAGAAAAATAATGCCTCTGCATTAGGGCAAAAAATATTTTTGGGGGGGGGGGGGTTGGTGCATAACCTAAGGCTGAGGGAAAAGGGAATTGCTTACCTGTGCAGTAACAGACGTTCTTCGAGATGTGACGTCCGTAAACATATTCCACAGCTAGTGATTGCACCACACCAGTGTGCATGTGTTGAAGAACTTTCTAGTTAGCAGTGCCGGGAGGGGCAGCACATGCATCCTTCATTTCCTCAGGGGCCTGCGTGAGAGTATAAGGGGTGGACCTGCTCCCCCACCTCAGTTCTTCCACGGCTTTCAGAGCCCCTAGCCTGTGGAGTCTGCAGTAGCACGAGGGGAGAGTGGGCCATGGAATATGTATATGGACTACATATCTTGAAGAAGATCCATTACTGTAGAGATAAGTAATAGTAAGTAATAGATAAGGAATCCTTTTCTGTATCGAGTGATAGTCCTCATCACATTCCACAGCTGGTGACTCGTAAGCAGTAGAACTTCCCGGAGGAAGGTACAAGGCATTCACACGTAGAGTGACTGCAGTAGCATCCTGCCAAACCTAGCATCATCCCTGGTCACTTGCACTTTGTGAACATGTGAAGAAAAGACCAACTTACTGCCCTGTGGATGTCTCTGAGAGGTATGCACAAGAGGTCACCAATGTAGCCGGTGCCCTTGTGCAATGTGCTAATTCTCTTCCAGGAAGAGGTGCCCCTGCCATCTATAACATGATCAGATGCATCTTGGCTATCCATCTGGATAGATGGACACTACTTGTCTCCTAGCCCTTTCCCCATAAGCCACAAAGAGCCTGGGGAATTTTGTGAGGGGTCTAGTCCTGTCAAAGTAGAATAGCAAGGCCCTTTCTTACATCCAACATATGCAGCTTCTTTTTAATTAGTGAGAAGTGTCATAAAGCACTTCAAAAAACATGAAAGACTTTGTTTACGGACAAATACTTTACTGTACCATTTCCTATATGATGTAAAAAAAAAAGGTAAACACTATTGAACAAGAGTATATAAGGGACACTAATACTCCATGTTATGTTATACATCTAATTAAAGGATATTTCTTTAATTCCACATGAATCTGTTGACAATCAACTTGTATTTATGCTTTCATGTTTTCCCCAGTCCTTTCCTCCTTCAAATCTAGCACAAATACTCAGAAGATAAATGGCCCAGGATGTTTTTCTCTCTTTGCCATGAAAATGATGATTTTTCCTTGAAAAGGGTACTTTGCTGAAAGGTCAGGTCTTTCCACTCCTATCTGTCTTTCATGGGTAAACCTCTGCTTTTGATGTAATGGATTATTTAGGATTTTTATCTATCTGGAGAAAGGCCCAAGGGATCTGCTGAGGTAGGTAAAGTGATTATGAGTGGCTGCCTGGATGGAGTGCAGCGGTAATAAGAACAATTTGTTTACATCATGTGAGTTACAGAAACTCTTGTGTCTAAAATGGAAGTAAAGTGATACACAATCTTGAAGTTAACAGTAACATCATCTAGAATTTTTAAAACCAATCTTAGAATATTATTATAATAGGCTTTGATGGAAAGCACTTGTTTGCTACTAGTTACATTTAAAAATAATGGACTGACTGGACCAAAGAAATGCAGTTGATCTAATCTACCTGGATTTCAGTAAGGCATTTGATATAATTCCACATGGGAAATTATTAGTTAAATTGGAGAAGATGGGATTAATATGAGAATTGAAAGGTGGATAAGGAACTGGTTAAAGGGGAGACTACAATGGCTTATACTGAAAGGCTGGAGGGAGGTTACTAGTGGAGTTCCTCAAGGATCGGCCTTGGGACCAATCTTATTTAACAGTTTTATTTCTGACCTTGATACAAAAAGTGAGTGTGCGCTAATTAAAATTTGCAGATGACTCAAAGTTTGGAGGTATTGCCAATACGGAGGAGGATCAGATTATCATACAAGAAGATCTGGATGACCTTGTAAACTGGAGTAACAGAAATGGGATGAAAATTAATAGTGCAAAGTGCAAGGTTATGTATTTAGGAACTAACAACAAAATTTTTTGCTATAAACTAGGGACTTATCAGTTGGAAGCGACAGAGGAGGAGAAAGACCTAGGTGCCTTGGTTGCTCACAGGATGACTATGAGCCATCAATGTGATGTGGCTGTGAAAAAGGCTAATGCAGTCCTAGGATGCATCAGGAGAGATATTTCCAGTAGAGACAGGAAACTGTTATTATACAAGGCACTGGTGAAACCTCATCTGGAATACTGTGTGCAATTCTGGTCTCCCATGTCTAAAAAAGATGAATTCAAACTGGAACAGGTGCAGAGAAGGGCTAGTAGGATAATCCAAGGAATGGAAAACCTACCTTATGGGAGGAGAGACAAAGTGCTTGGCTTGTTTAGCCTAGTCAAGAGAAGGCTCTGGGGGATATGATTGCTCTCCATAAATATATCAGAGTGATAAATACCAGGGAGGGAGAGGACTTATTTAACTTAGGTGCCAATGTGGACGCAAGAACAAATGGATAAATAGGCCAACAAGTTTAGGCTTGAAATTTGGTAAAGGTTTCTAACCATCAGAGGAGTGAAGTTCTGGAACAGCCTTCCAAGGGGAGCAGTAAGGGCAAAAAACCTAACTGGTTTCAAGACTGAACTTGATAAATTTATGGAGGGGAGGGTATGATGGGACTGCCTACGATGGTATGTGGCCCATCAGTGACTGCTAGCAGCAAAAATACCTAATGGCCAGAGATGGGACACTAGATGGGGAGAGCTCTGAGTTACTACAGAGAATTCTTTCTGAGGTATCTGCTTGGAGGGTCTTGTGCACATGCTCAGGGAGTAACCAACTGCCATATTTGGGGTCGGGAAGGAATTTTCCCCAGGGTCAGATTGGCAGAGACACTGGGTGGTTTTCACCTTGCTCTGCAGCATAGGGCACAGGTCACTTGCAGGTTTAAACTAATGTAAATGGTGAATTTGCTGTAACTTGAAGTCTTTAAACCATGATTTGAGGACGTCAGTAACTCAGACAGAGGTTAGGGGTCTATTACAGGAGTGGGTGGGTGAGGTTCTGTGGCGTGCAGGAGGTCAGACCAGATGATCACACTGGTCCCTTTTGACCTTAAAGTCTATAAGTGGATTCAAAGAGAGATGGTGCATTTGGATTTTATTTTGTGAGTTATTAACAACATACAAAGTTAAAAATTCAGGTTTGCTTGGAACTTGACAGTCTTCCTTCCCCTCCTCCCCATTTAGACTGGCTGGTGTTTTCAGTTTTACATTATTCTTTAACACTGATGCAGAATGCCCTGTTAGTTGTAGGCTACTGTGGGATTTGAGATTTGTATTTATTTGAAAAATAAAGTACGGCTGAATTACTGTGATCCCATATAAGACATGTCGTAATGACAAGTAATTGCCTGCAACTCCCTTGACGTGGCCTGGCACAACTATCCCATTTCATTTTCATGAAGTATAAAGGATCCAGTTACCTAAACAACCACCTATTTCACATTAATTACCCCCCCAATAATCAGTCAATTGGACAATTTTTTTTATTGTACACTACATTTCACATTCCCTGTTTGTCCTTGCAAAGGACTATATTGATTTGGAGGTGGGGCAATTGATTAATACCTATACTAGCTCCATTGGTAAAGTTGTCCAATATGTCTTCCATTTGTCAACATGCAGTAAAAGTGAGAGAGTTACAAAGTGCGTTGCTGCATGAACATGTGCTCACTACTCATTTGAATAGCCAGACATACCTTCTAAGTACTGTTGCATGGCAATAAACAGGCCTCCATACATAAAAGAAAATTCTTCCACCATGCAAGAAGCCTGGTCTACACTGTAAACAGTATGTTTTCCGCTAGAATGCAACCTGTCAAAGATGCACTTCTTATTTGGGCAGAAGTCTATCTTAGGCATAGGGTGGGACAGAATTTCTGGCACAGGTCACAGATCCAATGGGTTAACCCATTGGGTTTTCTGTATTAATGCTCACTAGCAAGAGGAAGTCTCGAGTAATAGCACACAAAGAGTTCCAGGAAATCTAAGTAGCCCCAGGCCAGACTGAAAAAAATAGGAATAGAAACTGAAAATGCATATATTTCTAAAGCAGATATGGCATGGTTACTCTCAGCATCCATTATTCTGGAGAAACTTTCTTTTTGAGGTCTAAAGAATGGAAGAGCCCAAGTGTACGTGGAATTCCTTGGAGATCTGAATGTTGTCTTAGACACAGCACATTTGCCTGTTTTATCAACTGAAGGAGATTATATGCAATCTGAACTGAATGAGATTTTTGTTCCCTGATCCTTACCAACTCTGACAATGACTCTGCTGTGTATTGTACAGGCAAACTGTGATACCTAGTAATATCAGCAAGATGACAGTACTACTTGTAAGAGAAACATTCTCAGGCATCTGTAGAAACCCCTTTATGTCTCCTGTCTCCCTCAAGGTGCATAACTACCCAGTCCCCCTTAGACTAAAAGCCAGGAACCAGAAATTTACATCTTTCATCATAACATATAACTGGATCAGCAGCAGGGAACTAGGCTGCAGTCTTTCTAGTGTGCTTTAATACTCACTTTGCAGAGTAGTTATTCACTGCATTGTGCCATTAGGCGAACAAAGTTCATCAATCTTAGGTCACCGTAGAAATGTTTTAGTAATTTTTGTATTTTACCTACCTGCCACTGAACGAGGACAGAGGAGGTAGTGTGGGGAGTTACTGACACAGAACGTGGAGGTTCACCTGGAACTAAACAAAATCCAAAACACAATAAAAGGTTATAATACTGTGGCAAAACACAGAAAACTTACTCCATCAACCCCTCCTTCCTTCACTACTGATCTTTCTGTCCCAGCTTCAGTGTTATGTTGCTCAATGGAAAGAGAGTGGACAAGAGTACTCCTATGCATGGTCAGTTACCTACCATACTTCCCCTCTGTCTAGGCCAGTGGTTCTCAAACTAGGGCCGCCGCTTGTTCAGGGAAAGCCCCTGGTGGGCCGGTTTGTTTACTGGCTGTGGTTCGCCGCTCCAGGCCGATGGGGACTGTGGGAAGGGCGCGGGTCGAGGGATGTGCTGGCCACCCTTCCTGCAGCCCCCATTGGCCTGGAGTGGCTGACTGCGGCCAGTGGGAGCCGCGATCAGCCAAACCCGCGGACGTGGCAGGTAAACAAACTGGCCTAGCCCGCCAGGGGCTTTCCCTGAACAAGCGGCGGCCCTAGTTTGAGAACCACTGGTCTAGGCTACCTCTCTTAACACCCAGTATGTATCAGCTCAGAAATAAAGAAGGAAAAGCTTATCAGGTGCTCACAGCTCTCCACAGTGTAATGCACTAGGTTTGCTCAGCAGATTAAACTATTACACTTTGCTAAGGAGGTGAGAATTTTTGCAATTTTTACCCATTTGATTGTAAGGAGGCCAAACTGTTCTGGATTCCCTGTAACTAAACTCAAAGTAAATTAAACACACCTCAGCCATTTGGATGGACTGCAGCCTAATGTGGATCATGAGTGAAAACAATTGAAGACATTTCTTCAAACATATGCACAGCTCCACATTTATTTTTAATGATCCCTTGTAAATTATTCAATTTCTGCAAAGATAATGGTTGGCACAGAGTTTGGAAACCAATGAAACAGAGTTTAATTCCATTTGGAGACTCTTGAAAACTTGGTTCATTTTCAGAGGGCACACCAGGACACTTAAAGCTGCCTGTTATTAATTCAGCTCTTTACCACCCATATCAATTGTTTGTGAACAGAGCTGTTTTTAACTGGGTGGGTACCACAGTCTAAGGCACACAATGGAATTAAATCCACTGGAAAGTGTGTTCTAGAGGTTATAGCGAGCTCTACCCACGCCCCATCTCATGCCAAGGACAGGATCTTATTCCCTCTCCATCTCTCTTACCATCCTGCAGAGTAGTGACTGCTTCTGTCTCAGCACTGAAGTCACTATCTCCAATATCATTGGTTGCTTTCAGACGCAGCTTATAAGAGGTAAATGGGTTCAGCCTGTAAAACATAATAATAAGGATGAGGAATGAATTCTCTTCACAAGCTGTCTGAGACCAAACCTCTTACAAAGAACCTGCCCAAAGGCAAATTAAATTATTAGAATAGTTCATTTCCTTTTAAGACTCCTCCCTTTCTATCTGGCCTTGTCCTTCCTAGTAGCACTGGATTTGCTCAAACTCTCCACTGTTGTCATCACCTTCTCAAATATCGACTGGACAGAGTTCTTAAAGACAGGCATTTTGTGCTCTTGATGGTCTACAGAATAGTCATAGCTATGATTCACAGATAGATCTATGGTAGCTTTTGGTTCTGGAAAAGGGCACGTCTTATTAATAATAATAGAATTCAGCATGTATATTAGTGTTTCAGAGCTTCAGAGCACTGTTCATATTTTATGTAATATATCCTCACAACACACCTGTGGAGCAGCTAAAGACTATCATCTTCATTTTACAGATAGGGAAACTAAGCTAAAGAGAGGTTAGATGATTTCCCCAGGGCCACCCAGTGAGTCAACAGCACAGCAGGCATTAACTCTGAGGCCACCAGTCTCCCAGTTAATCCTCTAGATCATGCTGCAAGATTGGCATGTTTCATTCCTATGCAATTTCAAGCTAATGCTATTCCCTGAAATATTTGGTATAGACAGTGACTGCAGATTCTCTACAGTTCTTCTGTATACGCATGGCTTTAAGATATGCAAAGAGCAACTTTCAACTGATATAACCTTAGCAAAGCTTCTTCTAGCTTTTCTTTTGACTCACCTTCAAAAGCTTCAATTTCCAGGCTACAAGTTATGGGGAGTTTTTAGCCCACTAGCACTGATCAAGCTAGTGCGAGTGTCTCCCCTTGTGCTGAGAATCCACCCCCAGTGCTGAGACATGCCCACTATCTCTCAGGAGCTAATTAAGGCTGGATAACACAGTTTAAACACTAATGTAATCTATACATTTCAGTATGGAAAATACAGATAAAATGGCCCTAATTTCCTCTGAAAAAAGGTCAAGGGCTCCCACAGAAATAATCACGTTGCATTGATGGGGTGAGTTTTAACATAAGCCTCTATTGAAAGTTCTGTAATTATTTGTATTTTCCAGAGCACTGGAGTCAGAGGGCTGGAAAAGATGACCTACAAGGAGAAACTTTATGTTAAGCTGACTGGTCTGTAATTCCCCGGGTTGCCCTTATTCCCCTTTTTATAGATGGGCCCTATACTTGCCCTTTTCCAGTCCTCTGGAATCTCTCCCGTCTTCCATGACAGCGATTATCTTCTAAAAGTCATGGAAGATGGGAGAGATTCCAGAGGACTGGAAAAGCGCTAATATAGTGCCCATCTATAAAAAGGGAAATAAGGACAACCCAAGGAATTACAGAGCAGTCATCTTAACTTCAGTACCCGGAAAGATAATGCAGCAAATAGTTAAACAATCAATTTGCAAACACCTAGAAGATAATAAGATGATAAGTGACTGTCAGCATGGATTTGTCAAGAACAAATTGTATCAAAGCAACCCAATAGCTTTCTTTGACAGGGTAACAAAACTTGTGGATGGGGGGAAGTGGTAGATGTGGTATATCTTGACTTTAGTAAGTCTTTTAATACTGTCTCCTATGACCTTCTCATAAACAAACTAGGGAAATACAGCCTAGATGAAGCTACTATAGGGTTCCCAGAGAGTAATTATCAATGGTTCACAGTCAAGCTGGAAGGGCATATCGTGGGGATCAGTTCTGGATCCAGTTCTGTTCAATATCTTCATCAATGATTTAGATAATGGCATAGAGAGTATAGTTATAAAATTTGCAGATGATACCAAGCTGGGAGGGGTTGCAAGTGCTTTGGATAGGATTAAAATTCGAAACAATCTGGACAAACTGGAGAAATGGTCTGAAGTAAATAGGATGAAATTCAATAAGGACAAATGCAAAGTACTCCACTTAGGAAGGAACAGTCAGTTGCACACATACAAAATGGGAAATGACTGCCTAGGAAGGAGTACTGTGGGAAGGGATCTGGGGGTCATAGTGGATGACAAGCTACGTATGAGTCAACAGTGTAACACTGTTGCAAAAAAGGCAAACATCATTGTGGGATGTATTAGCAGGAGTCCTAAGCAAGACACAAGAAGTAATTCTCCCGCTGTACTCTGCACTAATACAGCCTCAACTGAAGTATTATGTCCAGTTCTGCGCCACATTTCAGGAAAGATGTGGAGAAAGTCCAGCGAAGAGCAACAAAAATGACTAGAGGTCTAGAAAACTTGACCTATGAGGAAAGATTGAAAAAATTGGGTTTGTTTAGTCTGGAGAAGAAAAGACTGAGAGGTGACGTGATAACACTTTTCAAGTTTATAAAAGGTTGTTGCAAGGATTAGGGTAACAAATTGTCCTCCTTAATCTCTGAGGATATGACAAGAAGCAACGAGCTTGAATTGCAGCAACAGCGGTTTGGGTTGGACATTAGGAAAACCTTCCTAAATATCAGGGTGGTTAAGCACTGGAATAAATTGCCAAGGGAGATTGTGGAATCTGCATCATTGGAGATTTTTAAGAGCAGGTTAGACAAACACCTGCCAGGAATAGTCTACCTAATACTTAGTTCTGCCATGAATGCAGGAGACTGGACTAGATAAACTCTTGAGGTCTCCCTCAGTCCTACAATTCTATGATTCTATGGTTTAGTATACTAAACATTGGGGGAGGAGCCTAGAAATGGTTAACTCTGAATTAGATTTGAATCAACTCTGAATTAAATTTGTGGGACATCCTTAGGCAAATTACTAAACCTGTGTATCTCAGCTTTGCCACCTCTAAAACAGGGATAGTGACCATTACTTACCAGCCTCACAGAAGGGTTTCATTATCTAATGTTTGCTTAGTGCTTTGAAATGATAAAATATTTGGAATGGTATGTATTGTACTTTCTATGACACTCTGATGTTATGTAATACCTCTCAATAACACAGGACGTTGCCTCATGACTGATGGAAGAGGAATAGGTTTTCCATTCTCCATTTGGTAGCTCCCGCATTTGCACAGTGAAGTACCGTATTGGTGAAGATCCATCACTACCAGGAACCCATTGTAACTGCAGGCTCTGTGATGACACCTCAGACTGGGGTATCTTCAGCTCTCTGGGAGGCGCTGGCCGCTCTGCAATTAAGCAAACAAGGGGTATTACTGTGGGAAGAAACTCAAGCTAGACAAATCTAGAGATGCTCATGGAACTTCCCAGATGCAATGCAACAGATTACTGAGCTGCTGCTTTTAAATTTGCTGCATGAAACAGTGAAGAAGACATTCTGTACCATATCTCACGTTTCACTTGCAAAGAGGAGTGTTAGGAATGATCCTTGTCTCTCTAGGGAAAAAAAAAGACACCTCTGGTTGGCCATGCCCTCAAATAGCCAGATCTTGTAATCAATAAATTTGATATCTCTAGAGACCTGACTACACCTTCACCCTCTACACACACCTTGGACAAAGAGCTGCTCCCTTGCCCCAGCATACATGGGAGGAGGGTATGCGTCAGGGTGCGCTGGAGTGTGGTGGTCAAATTTCACTATGCCTGATCCCTCATGGGCCAGCAGCAGAAGTAAAGGAGGCCACGTTGTTACTCTAACTTTCACTTGAGCCAGCTGGTCGAAGATCTAGAAACCACACCCATCTTCCTGTGGCTGCCGTTGTACACAATGTCAGAGCACAGCTTGGCGGAGTGCAGAATTGGAGCCTAAGTGCCTCATTCAGCTCACTGGTCAGACCCTCCCCTCTTTCTTCCTTCACACTTATTGACCTTGAGCCTGCAGAGGCAAGACAGCTAGTCCCAGCGCAGATGGGGAACTCTCCAGAGCAATTAATGGTTAATATCTTTCATATGAGGTAAAGAATGGGAATGCAGGTGCTGCAAAAGCCAGTACCTAACAGTTTGAATATAGATCTCCTCTCCGTTGTCAGTGTATCTGCTCACCCCATTGATTTCAATAGAGAAACTCAATAGAGTGAGAAATAATTGTTTAATTGTTTATCATGAAGTTTATTGATTCTGATTAAAATGTGTGGCATGTAATAAAGCAGGAATTGATTGGAGACACCACAGTGACTTGCCTTCAAGAAGTGATATGATTCAACTTAATCAGCACTTGTTTCCATAAACACACACCTCTGACTGCATGATTCTCCTAGCTTTGTATGAAGAGCACTTCATTCCCTCTCCCCCTCCCCAACTCAAAACATTTCCTTTATGGCTTGGCATTTCTCTGCAGCACGCTCTTGCTGACGCATGAATGCCAAAAGAATTGTAAGCTATTAGCCATACAGAGTCCGCAAGTGCCAGTAGTGTGCATCGCAGAGTTAAACATAAAGGTCACTGTCTTGCACTGGCAGGACTAGACGGTTTCAGGGTTATTCTATTAGATGAAGTGAGTACCTGGTAAAGTCTTGTGGGGCTTTAATACTCTCATTTGGTAAACTTTGACTAGCTTGCAATTTTGGGCAGATCACATCTTCTATCCAGTTTCCCATGAGAGGGTTTTAGTCTGTTGTTAAAGTCTTGATGACCCATTAGCATCTTCTTTTTTGTCAAAAAAAATTCCCTGACTGTTAGTAGGAAACTATTCCTACAGAGGTCCCGCATTACCGGAGTTTAGCCACAAGCAAACTCAAAGGTTAGCTTTCCCACAGAAGTAACTAAGCCAGTTCACGAAACTCAACAGAACTTTTTCACAGGCAGGGACAAGAGTTTCTTGTTAAGTTTAACAATGGAGAATCTCAAGGCTCATCAGCTCCACTCTAACCAGCAGGAGTCACTATCTGGAAGGGCATTATAGTAAAGTGTAAAGGATCAAGAAATACCATGCTGTCTAGCTATAACTATTGCCATGAAGCACCTTGTGATAATTAAGTCATAACAAGCACCATATATATAAAGTTTTACACTTGGATTTTCATAGGAATCTTGGTAGCGGGGGTCTACCATGCGTTCGCTGCCTCCTGCTGGAGATGCCAGTGCCTGACGCCCCCCACTTAAGGAAAATCCAGTCAGGCTGGGCAATCAAAAAGCCTTAGTCCTCCAGGGGCCTGAAAGGGCCAAGAGGAGACATTGGCCAATCGGGAGCTAGCAGTCCTGTTCAGAAGGCTTGCCTGCCTCACCTCTTGTAATGGGGGAGTGCTGGGACAGGAGAGGAGCTCCTAAATGTTAACCCAGAACCCCAGGGCCAGATCAGGGCCTTTGCTTAAAACACTGCAACAAAATAGATACCTTTTATGTTTACTTGTTAGTTGAAAGGTGCAGACAGCCAAATTTGGAGTTTGTTTATTGCTGAACCATTTCAAGACTGATGCTGAGTTCACAGCATGGGCTGTTCTAATCCAGCTGGGCTACCACTAGCCTAAAGGAGTCAGGTGTCAAATCCTGACTGAGTTTCAATGAGACTTGGATGCCTATCTGTTTTAAACTCCTTTGAAACTTCCATCTTTGTTTGATATTAAGTGAATTTTATTAGTGGAGAAGTGAATATTCATTCATGAAAGCACACACTATAAAGACTTTCATATTCGTTTGTTTTCTAACTGAACAGCTGCACCTTATGCATTTCCTATCATCTTATTGATATGAGTGTCACCATTTTTCTTTCTCTCCCAGACACACAGACCAGACAGCTGGTCTCAACTTTATGGGATACATGCAGGGACACGTAGCCAGCTATTAGAGAGGGAAAGGTTTTGCTTTATATAATGACTCTCACATTCAAGATATCCCTACGGGCTTGATGATAATGGTGAACATTGTTATTGCAGTGAAAGTGGGAATTATGCAGTGAGCTATTATGTGCTCAGCAACAGCTAATGTGCAGCGTTGGAAATTAGAATGGCTATTTTTGAGAAAGAGAATGTTTCCCAGGACATTGGGGTTCTCGTCTACACTTTATTGGAAAGTTCCATGCATTTTTTAACCTTCCACTTGGGCAACAGCAGTTATGGGTGAGGAGATCTCAGGCTTATCAGTCTGGAAGATGGATGGGACTGTTAGCATGTGTATTTTAAAAAAATTTCTACAGGTATTTTCCTTCCCTGGGGACGGCCCCTTGATGCGATAAGAAAACTTGTGTGTTCCACTGACCCTGAGAGCTATGGCAGTGGAAGTTATAACTACTGGTAGGGCCACCCAAGTTGGACAGGTCAAATGGTTGGGACCAGACAAAAAACCCCAGCCCCACTGGTCTTCCAGGGGTGGAGCAATAGGCCAACAATGGTATGCTTGTAAAAAAGTTATAGAAACACAATAAAGTAGCCATTCCAGAAAATAGTGAGATACATAGGGATGGCGGAGCCTTGCTCATGCCCCTCACATCGATGGTACAGGAAGGATTCAGATTCAGGTTCAGATCTAGAACTTGTTGGACAATCATATTTTATAAACTGAGAAATAAAATGCAAAATCCCCTAGTGTTGCACAGTCAGAACTAGGCAAGAGCCAAAGTCTGCACGCTGATCCCACAGTCGGCAGGAGGGCTACCAGTTGAACTATCAGGCTTGCTTATGTTGGGCTTTCTTGTTATTGCCTCCTCATGAAATGTGGTTCTACTCTGAAAAGTGATTCTGTATAATTGGTATGTTGGAGTTCCATGCTTATTTTCTCTCAGGCCAATCAACTTTTCTTAGTTTACAAGTGAAAAAAAAACAAAAAACGTTTTTCTGTCAGATCCTCAGACTAAATTGAGGATCTCCAAGGCAAGTGGGATTCTTTCCTGCTTATGTGAAAATACCAGTACCAAAAATTCTACAGATCAGATTCCGTCATCTCTTATTTTTTCTATAATATTTCTGAGGAATCCATCTCCTTGGTATTTAACTGGATTCAGTTACACCTGTGCAACCTCATTGTCACCAATGAGGTTCCACAGGTGTAAATTGACGGCAGAGGTGACTCTGGATTTGGAATATAGTTAATAATTTTGAGCCAGATTAAAATCTGGGGATGCCCTGGCAGTGTGCGTTAGAGCCAAAGAATGAAATAACAGGGAAGTCCTTAGGTCAGAACTGAGGTGCAGTGGCAGGGCAGCGTGGGGGAAGCCTGCACAGTATCTGCTCACAGCTGCCTCTCCTAATTAGTGCAATTAATCTTCTTTTTTTCCCTGAGACTGCTGCCTAAATGTTTTATTTAGAAGTTCAGCATAGACCTGAAAGAAAATATCTGACTGCAGAAGGGGGTTGTACATGGTCAACACACTGCTTGATGGGAAAAGTTCAATCTCCAACAATCCATCACATTCATTGTACTGGTGAAGCCAGGATGACTACAGGCATTACCCCGTTTTTCTGTAGTGATTACTGTGGCTTCCAGAGGCTCTCCCCAGCCCTGTCTGGTCTTGGCAGATGTCCGGAAGATGTATGCAGACTCAGGGCTGAGATCGGTAGCTGTGAACTGTCTGACTGTTGAGCCAACTTCCACTGTGGTGAACTTGTTAGGGCTGCTGGTTGCCAGGCGGTATGCAATTTGATATCCTGAATTCATAGCAACAAAAGCAGAAGAGCGAAGAGAGGTTAGGGTTGTTTTTCAATCTTTTAGTGGGGGAAAAATGCCAAGACTATTAGTTCATCCTAATTACTTATTTATTTGAAGGCAAAACAAAGTAATTCAGCTTTATAACAACCCCTCCCCCAGCCAGATGCAGTACATTATCAGGGAAATTACACACGTTGTGATGAATGGAAGGGCCTTCTGAGTATTAATCCACCATGAAACTCGTTTCACTTTTCATCCTTCACCAGAATGGGATATGAAAACAGTTTAATCTTTCCTGAGCATATTGGTACACTGAGAGAATGCCACAGGAACCAATAGAGTCCACACAATTGACTTTGACAGGCCAAGTCATTTAACTGAAACTAATCTCCCCCTACTGTTCATCTCCCCCCCGACACATACACATTTACTGCAAAGGAGAGCATGCCGATTGAGAATTTTTTAAAACATGGGCATTCAGATCGCTTAGGTAGTGCAACTTTCCTATCTCACACACAGTTAATTCTCACATCTGTTTGGAGTTATCTTTTTTCATCTTTCCTGCCCACGTGTAGACCTAGAATTCATGCTGTAATTGATGCTACAAGCCTCTTTCTTTTAGTCACCTGGTGTTCCTGCTCTTCTCCTTCACTGCAGAAGATCAGGAGACTGTGGGGTCCTGCTTGAAAAATACCCCTTATGCTGAAAAGCTGATACCGCACTTCATCTGTTTAGTAGATTCTGCTCTGTCGACTCTAATCTCCTCTCAAGCCTTTCTGATGGTTATGAGTTTACAGTTTATCACACATTATTAATGATCCAACTGTGCAAACTAGTGTGTCCAGGATTCTCACACACCACAAACAACAACTGTCCCCCAAAGAGAGAATACCAAATGTTCAAACCCATTCTGGAAATGCTAGCAACTGCACCAGGTTCTCTTTCTCCTGGAGCTCATTGGCAACTTTTAGTCCAGCGGCTATGTTCCAAAATCAATTCATACTAGAACTTGTGTGGTGCTCCATTGTCCAAGTCAGAACTGTTAAATGCTTCATCAAGTTACATGAGAGAGGGTAATGGCCAAAAAAACCCACAAAACAAAACAGCTGAACTCAGTCGTGACAGATTTCTGCCAAACCTTTGCTGATCTTCTGAACTACAAACAGAATTAGTGTGCCTTTCAGAGAGAATTCTGTATATGAGTATGTGTATTATCTTGTGAACCATAGAATTTACCTGGGATACAAATGGTGTTATATGTGTATGCAGACAGTGGTAATGATGGGGATGGTGTGTCACAGGGTGATTGGCCCCAGTAAATGAAGTAGGTACAGCTCCCGGGTACGAGAGCAGGTGCTCCCATTTGGCCAATTAGGAGGGATGCTTGGATTAGTCAGGAGACGCAGAGAAGAGAGCAGACTGGTTCAGTCAGGAAAGGCAGGTGAGAGCTGCCAAAGACCAGTGGGACTGGAGGACGTCCTGGAAGGAAGCAGAAGGTATTTCCTGGGGAAAAGTTGAAGACAAGGAGAGCAGCAAGAGGGGTTTGCTGGCTGGCATCTCCAAGCCGGAGAGCGAGGACCAGAGAGGGGAGTGGCAGAGGAGCTTACCTGCTGACATCCCAGGCCTGGAAAGTTGAACTCAAGGTAACTATGAGAGCGCTAGGGGGAGTGAAAGATACTCCCAGCAGAGAGGCCATGGGGTTCCTGCTGGGAAGAGTGGGGCTACACTCCAGTTGGAAGGGCTGGGGTGGCTGTCCTGGAACAAGGAAAAGAGAGGACTGACAATGTCCAGGCATGATTGTCTGTGGCAGACCAGTCTGTGGTATGCGGGGCAGCTAGGGGCAAGATGTCTTGGGTTTTAAGGACTATATACACTGGGTGTGGGAAATAGACTATTTGGGATTTTTGGTGGGGATGATTTGAGCTATGTTTTGGTAATGGTAATGTTGATGGACTAGAGGTTAAGTTTGCATGGAGTTATGGGGACTCTGAAAGGGGAAACTGAGGCAAATGAGACTGTCTTGCCATGGCCTGCTGCAGGAGGGTGATCCAGGTGGGGCCACCCTATTCCATGTTGTTACTGATTGAATTTCTCTTCCTTGTATTTCCCTGTCTTTTGCTTTGGAGGCTATAAGGAAAGCTGTGGCAACTGTTAGCACTGGGAATCTGAATGCTGGTACTGTATGCTGCTGTGACCCAGAGTTTCAGACCCTGTGGCTACACAAGCACAAGGGTAGGAGACCAGTCTTCCTTGGTATTCAAATTACAGCAGGTGAAAAACAGAGAGGGAGCCAATGGTCTGAGCCCATATAAGAATAATGACATATACAGATGATAGACTGGAAGACCAACATTTTCAAACCTGAGTGCATAAAGTTAGGCATCTAAATAACCAGCTTGCTTTTCAGATTACCTGTAGCTCCAATTGAAGTCACTAGGGGCTGTGAGTTTGCAGTACCTCTGTACATGTAGCCACTTATTTAGGTGCATAAACATGGATTTAGGTGCTTAATTTTGGGCACCCAAGTTTGAAACGTCTGGCTTTGGAAAATAAGTTGAATAGTAAGAGCTTGGGTAGTTTCTCAGAAACATTATAGGCCCAGCTGAGATAGCACAGATTAGAAACCTGAGCGTGTGGTTTAAAGTGCTGTTCTACTACGAACAGTGACTGTAATATGACACGGTGAGGCTCTACATGTACTGTCTCTTGTAACAGGGTTGGCCATCTCCTAAGCACCCTTTCATGGCCAGAGCTTGCTTTGCAACATCCTACCTCTGTTTCCCTCTCTTCAGGGTCCCTTAAGAACGACACATAGATTTCCCTCTGGGTTAACACCACCCCTGCCATGGGCGGGTTTAGTAGCAGAAACAGTTCTTTGCCTGGGGTGTCATTAACACAGTTTAATAACAGAAATAGTTCTTAACAAACCACAGGGTCCCAAAATAAAGACCATGACCCTACAAGTCTATACTTCGTGCGGGTGTCTTCTCTCACAGGCACAACTTGCTCTTCTGTCCCAGACTGTTCTCACAGCCCATTCTCCCAGCTCTTCCTAGCTGGAGGTTAGCCTTTGGGCAGCAGCATCTAGGACCCAGACTTTGAGACTTAAATGTCACCTGGGTTTTCCCACAGGTGCCTCCTGATGCCTGGGCTCCTCTCTGACACGCCCTTGATCTCAGGTCTCCCCTACAGAAGCCCTTCACACTCGCTGTAGTCTCTACAATTTCCTGATCTCTCCCCACTTCATTGCAACCTCCAGCTGCTTTTTATAGAGGAGTAATCACATAGATCTCTTCCAGGTGTTGGCTAGCACCCCTGTTACATTTCTCCGTGACTTCCTGATCAAATGTTTTCATTTGATGAGTATAAAGCTTATAGCTCTGAAATTCATCCTAAGATCTGAACATCAAGCTATGTACTTTCTGGCTGCTGCATCACTAATAAAGAGGGTGCAATTAGGGCTCAGTTAACAAGTGTGTTGATGACCCATGAGCCAGAAGACAATCCATCTTGCTCTCCCAAAGCTATACTGGTCTGCAGTGCTAACAGGAAATTTAGACTAACATTTTCACAGTTGGGTGACTAAAACTAGGTACCTAAACAAAAAATGATTTGATTTTCATAGGTCCTGAGCACTCACAACTCCCAGTGATATCTCAGAGGTACCCAACTTTGAACTTTCCAGCCTTACATTTTTCGGGCAAGTATATGTAATCTATCCCTTTTGACCTTTAGTTCCGAGCCTCCCATCCGTCCTGCACTCATCACCATGGTATTTCAGCATCTTTAATACTAGAGTAGTCTGTCTTATTTAAAGTCCAGAGAAAGACAGATCAGTAGGAAGAAGAGGAAGGGATATGTTGTGATCGGTTCTGTTTCTGTACATGTACAGAAAGCAGAATTGAGAGCACAGATACAGGTGATCAGAGTGGGGGAAACAGTAGAAAGAATGCATTGCGGAATTTATACAGTAGCAAGAGCTATGAAGAAAGAGGCAGATAAGAAGTACAACAGGAGAAGAAAAGAAGTAGTAGAAGGACCTGGAGGAAAAACATGGAATATTAAGAGAAAAGCAAACTCACTCTATCTAGTATCAGAGGGGTAGCCGTGTTAGTCTGAATCTGTAAAAAGCAACAGAGGGTCCTGTGGCACCTTTGAGACTAACAGAAGTACTGGGAGTATAAGCTTTCGTGGGTAAGAACCTCACTTCTTCAGATGCAAGTAATGGAAATTTCCAGAGGCAGGTATAAATCAGTATGGAGATAACGAGGTTAGTTCAATCAGGGAAGTCTTTGTTTAATCCTGATTAAATGCATCTTTGGATAAATGCATCTTTGGTTTCTTGGGTCACTCCCTCCTATGTCAGGATTAAACAAAGACTGTGAATGGCTATCCAACTACAGAAGCAGTTTCTCCTCCCTTGGTGTTCACACCTCAACTGCTAGCAGAGCACCTCACCCTCCCTGATTGAACTAACCTCGTTATCTCCATGCTGATTTATACCTGCCCCTGGAAATTTCCATTACTTGCATCTGAAGAAGTGAGGTTCTTACCCACGAAAGCTTATGCTCCCAATACTTCTGTTAGTCTTAAAGGTGCCACAGGACCCTCTGTTGCTTTTCACTCTATCTAGTTGTTAAAGGGTAAGTATGTTAAAGGGCAAATTATTGTTAGGCACTTTCCTCCCTGTTCTAATCCCTCTGAGCTATAAAATAAAGTTATAAGTATTAGAAATGAATGCAAAGAAAAAAGTGTATTACAAAATGCCAAGACTAAATGATAGACAGATGTACAAATTAATCAAGGAAGTAGATTGACATACAGGAAATTATAATAACTGAGTTTTTAGAAAAACAAATTCTTACTACTCTTAATGCTCGTTTAACTGTTAAGAAGATTAACATGTAGACTCACTTGTGTCTGACAGCTATGCAAACTCCTTCAGTGCAATCTGAAAAAATACAAGCTATCACCATTCTCTCCCACATTTGTTTTGCTGGCTGGCAGTCTGGGAAAGCATTCCCCTTCTTGGTGGTTTCAAAAAGAGTTTATGAAACCAGAGACTCCAACCTTCTTCCCGCAGATGTTTCTTCAGAAGTTCAGTGTTCCTTCCCTTCAGTCCACCTACCACCCTGAGTGGAAGGTGTATATGCTACCACATCTAAAGCCCAACTCACTCTTGTTATCACTAAAGCACCTGAAAGATAGTTGGAATCTGCATCTTTGGTTTCTTGGGTCACTCTCTCCTATGTCATTCTTTGATGTTCCAGAGTACTCAGGAGACAGTCATGGAAGAGCAATTCTTGTCTTGTTTTTGAGTGACACAGAGGCAATATCTTAAGCATGGAGGTCTAAACCATAGTCGAGTTTGGTTAAATTAAGCTGAAGTGAAATTAAAATGATAAAATTATTAGGTTGATGAATTTTAGCAACAAAAGGATGGAAGAATGCAGGAAGAGTTGGGTTAAATCAAACAAGGCAAATCAATAGAGGTAAATGGAAAGTGTTCAAAGTGAAATTAATACATGCCTCAGGGCATTAAGAAGCAATGGAGCAATAACTGCGAAAGGAGCTCTAAAGGCTCCTGCAGATGAACAAGGAAGCTCGGAAAGGAACAAAGGATAAGAGATTTCCTGCAATATCTACACTGAAAACGCGGTAGTGCTTCAGTGAAGACACTACCTAGGTTGATGGGAGAACTTCTCCCATCCGTGTAGGTCATCCACTTCCCCACGAGATACTAGTTAGGTTGATGGGAGAATACCTAGGGAGAGGTGAATGAAAATTCCCCACATCCAGTTATGCAAAAGCCCCAGCCTTCTGAAGCTTTGCCCTGTGGAGAGGGTGATATGTGAGGCCAAGATCAACGGCTCAAGCTGTATAAAGGGAAGATTGAACTATTTCTGGTGGTTCTGAATCTGATTTTGTAATGAACTTGTAGCCCTGGACAAAACCAGTTGTGGGTTTTGAAGGACTGACACCTACCACAACCTGAGGTTGGAGGTGGGGTGACTTCTTGCAAGCTTTTTAGCATGTGTCTAGGTTCATTTTTGTTAACGTTTTCTCTGAATGCTTTAACCTTAAGAATAAATGTGCTTGCCTACAAAGAGCTGTGGTAATTTGTGACTGCAATTACAGCTGTTCATAGCCTCTGGAGAGAGGCGAAGTGCAGACGCTGGTCTGTTTAGGTAGTCTGGCTTGCTGGAAATATCTCAGTGTCGGCAGGGAGCTGTGCAGCCTGGAAAAACCCCTCAGAAGGGAGAGGAACACAGGTCTCTACTCAAGAGAGGTGATGGGTGAGGAGCCAGGACCCTTGAGTAGGAAGACAGCAGTTGCCCTGAAGCTGTGACTGTAACTTTAAGGTGTTTTAGCCTTTTCCTTACTCTTTTCCCACACAGAGCCTGATCCTAAACCCACTACCATCCCCGGGGAGCCTTGTCATTGACTTCAGTGGGCTTTGGATCAGGCCCCCAGTGCATAACAAAAAAGTAGATACATTCTTTAGGAATTTCTTTTTTTTTAAATGTGCTTACATTTGCATGGGTATCTTTTAAAATACTTTTTGCGTGTCTGCAATCAGTTTCATATGCCAGTGCTTTCTGAACTGAATAAAAGGCAACAGTTTAAACTGCCTGTTAAATGTTAGGTCACTGTAACACAACCACTTGATTCCCCAAAGCAAACAGGCAGGAGAATGACTACAGACAGTGAATACTAAAGCATCTTTCAAGCTCGTCACCATACAGAACCGACAGCACTGCTCACATGGCCGATAAACACTCACTAATTTGTCATAGAATTTAGGAAAAGCTGAATGATATTGAGAGGTTACAGCCTGCCTGGTGCAGAAGCCATCCAGATTGTTTATTTTACCACTTTTGCTATTTAAGGGCCAGGGTGCGTGCAAATGCAATACCGGATTAAAATGTGAATTTGCAAACATGGATTACATCCAATTTTTGTTCTAATTCTCAGACGAGTTCTTACACACAGTTTTGCAATAAGCTTCAGGTAAATGTTAGACACAAGGATACCATGAGGAATACTAACCAGGGACTGGAAGGGTGCCGAATGAGCTCTCATTTTCAGTGAACCACTCACAGATATGAAGAGCACATATCCATCGTAATGCATCACTTTGTTTAAATGGTATGTAAAGGAACTGTGTCTCATGGCAAGTGGGTGGAATGCAGAAAAAGAGGAAGAGTAGGGGCCCAGGTGGTTACTTCAACACTCCCAAAAGAGGAGTTAGAAATATCTGCAGCTCTCCATAGTAAAATATTTAAACAAACAAGTGTTTTTCCCTCTAGGTGTCTGCCAGTGTTGCATGCTACTAATCCCTCTCTGAAATGCTAGAACATGTTTTAATATGGATTACAAAAATGTTAGCTACAAAGGTGTTTGTATGCTCAGAGGGCCACACTAGCAGAGCAGAAACATTGATTCTAAGCCTTTGATTCTAATGTTGCTCTTGGAAAAGAAAAAAAAAAAAAAAGACATTTTCTCTTTCCAGCACCACTGATGGTTTGCGGGGCGCCCTCCAGAGCTGTATTAACCTATTTTCACCACCATTTCCAGTTCAGTACACTTGGCTGTGATGGTTACAATTGCTTTCTAAAAGTTCACTGCAGTAAGAAGATTTAAAAAACAATACAGGAAAAAAGAGTAAATTGTAACCTTCATTTTCCAATAGTGTTACAGCGCTATGCTGTTTTTCACATATTTCTGAGATACCCTTCTTTTGTTAGAAGGGATCAGAAATACCCTCGATGGGTAATTCTTACCCTTTCATTCTGATGTTGCCAACTAATTACTTCCTTCCTTGGACCCTCATGTTATTATTTATCACGTTTATTGAGATAGTGCCTAAGAGTCAATCAAGAATGGGGCTGCAGTGTGCTAGACGCTGTGTAAACAGAGAATAAGAGATAGTCCCTGCCCGTAAGGAGCTTACAGTCTAAACAGATAAGGCAAAGATCAGCAATGAGGCAGAGTGTGACAGAGGAGGCACAGTTTATAGAGTAAAGTATTTTTTTATATTTTCCCAATATTCTTTATCAGTTGGAGTTTTCAATAGACACATTCTGTGCTTCAAATCCTAGTTTCCATTGAAATAAGCACATAGGAGGGTACTCCTTTATTTAAAAAACAAACAAAAAACCCAAACCACACACCCAACAACACAAACTGCAGGATTCTGTCTCTGACAGCTAACTGGTGCCAACTTTCATGCAACGACTTTTTTTCTTGTGTTCAGGAGATCCCTGCAGCAGCTGCCTTCAAATCACATTTGATGACTTTTGCTTCAGGTGCCAGGATTTCCTCACGTGAGTACTTTTGGAGGCCGTGAACCTGAGCACTTTCTACAGCTATTGACCCAAGATTTGAACAAAATGTAAATAAACAGCCTGTAATTTAAAGGGACACTGTCAACTTAGTAAAACCCAAACTATGGGTCTACCTTAAAATTATCCTAATGCTATGGGAAATAATCTCATAATTCTAAATACAAACTCAAACTACAGCAATGCCAGGTAACACTAGAGACAGAACAGAGGCAGCAGAGTCTAAAAGAATGAGCACAAAATGAGAAGTGAGGGTCTCAATTTCCCCATTTTTAAAATGGGAATTAGCATCCCTACCTACCTACCAGGGCTGGTGGGAGGATTATTAATGTTAGTCCAGAGTTTTGAAGACAAAAGTGCTATTTAACTACTCAGTACTTTATTATTAGAGGCAGGAATGGATTAATATATTGTAAACATCTTCATACAGATCCCATTGTTTTTGTAAAAGTTTGTGCACTGGAAAGCCATCTTGAGAGGTCAGGGTAAAGAAAAGGTGATAAAATATTTCACAGATTCTTGTAATTGAGTTAGGTACTACTATTGCTCTTGATGAAAAGCTAATTGTGAGTTAACTCCTTGTGACCTGACAGATGGTATTCTCCAAAGAAAAGTGATAAAGCAAAACACAAGAACACATACAACTAAGAGCTTAGGTGGTCCTGGCATCAGAAGGGAAAAACCAACTCTTCCCCTGCCATAGAGTAGTAGGCAACTCCCCAAACACTCATCCAAAAAGGATACAAAACAGAAAAATGGAAGACAATTTAAATATAGTGCCATGAAATGACATGTGCATCTGACTCATGGGGATCAGAAGAGTGTTATATTAGTTATACAGAATCTCACTGACCCTTCGGGTACGTCCAGACTACCCGCCGTATTGGGTATTGGCGGGTAGTGATAGATTTATCGGGGATCGATATATCACATCTCGTTAAGACGTGATATATTGATCCCCGAACTCGCTCCCCGTCGACTCCAGAACTCCACTGGAGCGAGCAGCGGTAGCGGAGTTGACGGGGGAGCTGCGACCGTCGATCCCGCACCGTGAGGACCCAAGGGAAATCGATCTAAGATACTTCGACTTCAGCTATGCTATTCACGTAGCTGAAGTTGCGTATCTTAGATCGATTCCCCCCCCCCCCAGTGTAGACCAGCCCTTTCAAACTCCAGCAAGGGGTACCACACTTCTCAGCTGACAGCAATGTAATATTTTAATTTGTTCATCTATGAAGTGGCTTGGATGTGCTTTCTAGTACTGAAAGCAAGAAGAATAAGCACATATTGATAGTTCTCCTTCTATTTTCTCTCCGCCTCTTCCTAACCATTGTGTTTGGAAATTTAAATGTTGCCTCTCTTACCCAGAATAATTCCATTGGGTTCCTCTGGTGGTTGCCACACAATTCGTACTGATGTCAGTCTCACTTCAGGGAACACCAGCCTCACAGGAGGTCCTGGGGCTGAAAAGAACAACAGAAATCACAAAAGTGAATATTACGTACCAAAGGAACTGCTAGTTCTCTGACAGCTGCTTGTTTAAACACTTCTCTGTCTGCTTTATACAGAAGTCAGGCCAAGCAGTATCTAACCAGAACTCCAGAGATAGCTGTGAGCTTACGATGCTGTACATGCACACTCTGGTTTTATTGTGAGGAATTCTGTGAAAGGCTGGGTGCCTCTAGTACCACAGAAGAGTAAATATAATACCGCAACCACACACCCTAGATTGTTTTGCTGCACCTATAAAAGAGTGTTACAAGGATGCTTTGACAAATGAGTTCTGACCTATGTGAGAATGATCTCATAACAGCATAGCTGGGAATCCCTGTGAGCCAATCAGATTACACACTTCATCTAAGTCACTACATAGCTGATTACATTCTAGGGTGCGAGGCACTGAGCTACCTTTCCAGAGAGAGAGAATGTGTCAGCTTAATTCCCTTCATGCCTGTTGAAATTGAATAATATCATCTAACTCTGCTGGTACCACTAGCTTTGAACTCCCTTCTGATTTTACATATGCATTTTGTACGTGTGTCTAGGCTCGAGAACCTTCGTGAGGTCAGAAGCTCATTAACACAGATGGCTGGCACCCAGGTTGTCCATCTCAGGTTCACAAGGTGAGTTTATGCGAATTCACAAATACGCAGGCTCTGAAATTCTCCGTAAGCACAAATCTCACCTGCACTCTCACTGATGATACTTTTAATTAAATTGAACTGAAAGAAGACACAACATGTTTATGTCAGGAGTTTGGAGATGGAAGAACAATTTGTGTCATTTGCCAACATATACTTTAGGAGGGAACTGTTATAATGAGCTTGTCTTTGACAAACAACCTTAAACACTTCTCATTACATTCTGGTTTATGGAATTCAGAAAACGCACTATCTCCCTGTAGAGTTTTGCTACAATAATCTGCACTCTGCCTCATCTCTTAGAAAAAGGCTAAGTTACCACACAGCTAGTGTGTTAGGAGAATGACTAAAGCAATGATTGGGGGTAATTGCGCTCTTCCTCTCTGCAAGGCACATCCTTAGTGCTTTGCTGGAGACAGCAGAAAATATTGTACTAAATCAGAAGTCTGAACATGTTCTCAGTCCAATGTAATTACTTCAATAAAGTTGCTTATGGAAATCTACAGTTATTTAATTTCTGTTGGGAGCTTTAGATCCAAAAGGATTTGGGGTTTTTATTTTTATTTATTTTTATTAGGAAGAATACAAAAAAAGAGTTTTCAACTGACACATTCTTTATACTTGCTTATACCTTACTGAAAATGCAGAGAAAATGGTCACCTTTAAGTGTTTGACATCTGTAAAGCTGAAAAATATTTTTACTGCTGACGTAAACTTCAGTGAAAATACACCAGGAATACTCTGTCCACAAAGACAAATTAAAGCAGAAACAGGGGGTGGCTCTAGTCCTTTCAGCAGGTCAAACTGCACAGAGGAATCTCTGAGATCATAGGAAGCATTGGAGGGCATTACCAGGGGAAGCCTATATGGTCACTTTTCAAATGTCAGTCTCTTATTGACCAGATCAAGCAGGTGAATGATTGACAGACTTGTGGGTTGGGTTTAAACAGCAGGCTGCAACTTTATTAATGTTACCTTGTGGAGGGGCACTTCATTGCCTGCCCTGGCGCTCACGTATGAGGCATTTAATTAATTTGTTCCAGTGAGGGTTCCAGGGCTTTTACCACAAACCAAAAAATAACTTGAGGTACATCCTTCCTCATCTACTCAAGCACTCAGTTCAGCTGTGAAACCTCTTTGCCGTGGTTCTCCGCATAAGGAGGGTGGAGTGACAGAGGCCACAAAAGCATGAGAGGGGAACCTCAGTACTCAAAGACTTCAAAGTTCTTCTACTTCATGAGAGCAAGGTTCAGCTGTACAATCCTGGAGGTCTTGTTGACCTCTGGAAGCTGGCTCTTCTTGCCTTTACCCCCGGACACCAGCTGCAAGTTGTGACAAGTCAGCAATCGTAACAGTATAAGTAGGGCTCAGTGTCTGTCATGAAAGTTGAAGAAGTCATGGATTCCGTGACTTTCTGTGACCTCTGTGACCTCTGTGACTTCTGCAGTGGCCAGCATGGCTCATCCAAGCAAAGGGTGGGGGGAGAGAAACACAGCAGCCAGTCAACTGTCCCCATCCTCCCTTACTCAGCCAATGGCTAAGCAGAGAACTGAAGGGGGGAACCCCCTTCCTGTTGTGCATGCATTTAGACTTCTCTCATTCCCTGATGCCTAATCAAAGTACCTTCCCCGGTAAAGGCAGCACAGGCTATTCTTTTGCAGAACATTCTTACTGGAATGCCAAACTCCATATCTTCTTCAGGCCCAGTCAGGGCTAGATTTGTTTATTGTGTCCTATTATAGCATTTCTTGTTTTAGTGCTAAGATTGCAGTTCTGTAGAAGTTCATAATTGGGCTGTCAAACTTCACTGCAGCCTGGAACTAGCTCTATGAGGTTTGAATGAGTGAGAAATGGAGTTTTTTTCTTTTGTCAATTACGGGGGGGAAATGTTTTCAGTTTTTGGGCCCAGAACCTCAGCTTGCCCCCAATGCTGTGCTAATTGACACTAGCCAAAGATCAGGTTCTTTATGTTTAAAATTGTAAGCAAATCTAGGCTATATTTTTAAGTTTGCATAATGAAAACAGCTTTTGTTTTAAAAAGAAATGCTAGAATGAATGGGAAGAAAAACTTGAGCGACCCATAAACTCACCATCATCCTTGGTTCTCTCTATGACTGGAGGGAAGTTAGGGACCCCATCTCCAATACGTGTGAACGCCAGCACGTGAATCTCATAAAGAACATATTTCTTCAAGCTGGCCAGCAGGACACTCTGGGTGTGGTTACCTCTCACTATTTGGGTCTTTGGTTCAGAGTCCAAATCTTTTGCTTTAAACAGAATCTGCAAGAATAAACACAACAGAAAAAGTATGATTATCAATCATTATCCAAAAGGATTGCAAGAAAGATTGTATGTATTTTGGGTTCTTCCTGATCTTAAACTATAAAGCAACAGACTCAACTGCACTCTTTTGCACAGAGCAAACAGGTAATCCCATAGACATGAGCACTGGCTGTATATAACACAGAAGGTAAGCCATGAACTGCTGGACATGTGAAGGGAAATTAGTGATACTGCATGCTTGAACCTGAGAGATTATGACTTTAGAAGTCAGAGGGCATTGTTAGAAACAATGCAACTCTGTTGGATACTTTGCCCTCATCTCTGGTGACTGAACTGCAATGATCTGGGATAATGAGGTGAGTATGAGCAGACCTATTCAAGCATCTTGACTGATATTCCTTTCTGTGGTCTCCACTTCGAGCTGCAGGTGTAAATTCCAATTCAAGGAGACATACCCACGCTAGTTCTGATTGAGTTAGCATGCTTTAAACAGAATGTAGACGTGCGATGTGAACAACAGGAGAAGCTAGTACATACCCATCTGAGACACTAGGCATGAAGTTGGGGTACCTAGCCCACTCCTGCTGTTCACGTCACGGTGGCAACACTCTATTTTTAGCATGCTAGCTTGACCAGAGCTAGTGTAGTTTATATCTCCAGCTCCAGGTGTAGACATACCTAAAACAAATCAGATCACTCCTCCGAAGAAAGAGACTATTTCCTGACCCTTCTCAAAAGAGAAATGGGTAAATTAATATGCATCTGTTAGATAATAACTATCAAATGGAAAAACAGCCTAGCACATGTATTAAAAGCTCGACTGTGTACCTTGTAGCCCAGGATAAGTCCATTTTGCTCTGGTTCAGGTACTGATGTCCATGTCAGTAGGATCTGAGTGGAGCTTACTGCTTCAGCTGACACGTTCTCAGGGGGAGCAGAAGGAACTGCAATCATATAGAATCACAGACATTAGAGACGGGTCTTTCCTATTACGTCACCTCTTCATCGCCCTGCCAGCTCAGGATTGTTCCCCACAGAGCATTTGCTTAGTCTAGTTTTCAGTGTCCGTTGCAAGACTTCTCCGCAGCCTAAAACAGACAAAAGTCCATTTTTCTCTGATATTCACCCTATATTTCCCACTCTTAAATCTCATCCTATTTTTCCTAGCTCTATCCCTCCTTCTACCCTAATTTCTCACTAATTCTTCCATGACATTTGTGAACAACCAAAGATTCTAAATTACGGACAGTGCATTTCTGGGTGCTCATTTGTTTTATTTTTATAAAATAATAATAAAGATGGAAATTGGGATTTGAACGCTCAGCATTCTATGTACTTTGTAATAATTAGAATCAAGTTAGCATTGGACTAATGTAAATATCTTTCTCCATATCTCTGTCACACGTTTTATTTCCCTGTGTTGAAAGCCAGAGATCCTTATATACTGGGAATTTATCTGAAGGTGCAAATCTGTTCCAACAAGAAGTTTTACATCTGCCCTGCTTCTTATGCTATCTGAAAGGAAATTATAGCATCTTGTGTAGAATTGGCAATAATTCCAGCCTCTGGATTGAGCCCAGACCTCCCGATTCACTGAGGACTGCTCCAACCTCCAAGCCTTTTGATTATGGTGTAGTATACAAAATGACAATGTTGTAGATCTATCACTGAGGAGCTCAGCTTGGATCAGCAGGGTATAAAAGAAAGACATGCCTATTTCATTTAAATTATAAAATGTGATTATTGGGCCTTATGAAACTAGAAATACGACTGGAGCTGAAATTACTGACTCCTCACTGACCTGAAAGCAGAGGGAATCTCTATCCTCTGACTATATTACCTCTCCAGGCATCACAGAAGAACCACACAACCACAACTTTAACACCATGCAGTTATGCAATTAAATTTGGAGGCTGCTTTTAAGGGTCCAACAAACACGATTTTATTTTGTCCCTTTCGTCTTTTTTTCTGTGCATTTCTAATGTCTGAAGAGCATAATCCTTCTTAAAGCACAATAAAACCTGCCAAGCTTCAGAGAACATTCATTTGCCAAGGAAGAGAATGTTACACAAGCACACGTGGAAAAGAAGGCTTGACTAAGGTTCTGAGTGCATCACCAAGGGAGCGCAATGCCCCTGAAAAAGCCAGCACTCTCCTTGCCGTCCAAACTGAAAGCAGAAGAAAAGCTGTTATGGAGGGCTAGCTCCTGAGGCTGCAAGCAGCAAGAACAGTATAATGAGTATGACACAAGAATATATATTGGGAAAAAAAATTCACCAACCCACATCCCGGTGCACTGAAGGTTAACCGCATATACAGTCATTTCTGAAACAATTTCCCTGTTAACAATTACCTGGGACATGAGAAAAACAGCACCGTCACACGACAATGCAGCAGACTGAAATCAGATTTTTTTCCCCTCTCTATGCTGAAGTGTTTTTTATCTTCTTCTAGATTTATCCCCCACAAGGATATAATTATGTTAAAGGAAAACAGATTGCCAGGAGCCATGAATGTCTTTGGATCCCTGCCATAACTTTATCTGTAGATCTTCACAAAGAGCTACTCCCACATGAATTACTTTGGCGGGAGAGGGAAAGGAATCAGAGTAAGTGTAAAGGAAAGCAGTCCTTTGCCAGCCTCATTTATTCATATTTTCTTTGCTTTGAATTTCCCTTTTTACAAGAGAAGACTTTATTTTTATGAATAATCTTTTGCTTTTTGGTCAGCTGCCATAAGTTCTCCAGAGTTCACAGAAGGTTGCTGTTGAAGCTGTGCTCACAGTGTGTGCATACATCTTTAGGTTGTGCATATGATCACTTATTCCTGCTAGCAAGAGTCTAAGTCTAACAATGCAGGAAGTGGAGCTTTCTGAAGATTTGCTACCACAGCCTCTTGATGCTCTCTCTCACCTCTCAGTAATGGACAGGGCAAATATTCCCCCAAATATTACCTTGGGAACGTAAGCACAATACCTAAATGGCAACTCTTTTTTTGTGGGTCAAGTGCTTACCAAATCTTTAGTTTGTCTCTGTTCTGGCACTATACTGCAAATCTTTTTCTGATGGTCATGTTTCTATTCCAAGGGGGGACCAGATTCAAGATGATCACTAGACAGAGGCTGTTAATGTGTGTGTTTGTGTATTGTGTTTAGTGATAAGGTGGTTGAATTTATGGTTGTTTTTCACCGGGTGCCACAACCAGAATACAATGTTGAAAAGTCTCAAAAGGATAAAGTGAAAGACACGAAAAGTTGAAGCTAAATGTTGAGACAATCTACTGTTCTCCATGAGGTAGTTAGAAGTAATGCCAACTGCATGGGGTACTTTGCGTGATCAGACATGGGAAACTACAGAGAATCTACTGGTATTTTCCACTGGACCTTAGCAGAAGCTCATGGTTTTGCAGTTCGTTCACCATCACCATAGCCTCATTCTGTCCATTATACCTGGAGTGCCTCACTGAGGTAGGACCATACATCCCTGTCCTGACTCAAACATTCTCATATTGTAAATGCAACAAAGGTTCATAGTTCATCTCTGTGACAGTGTACCCCATAAGGCTTTATGGGGAGGGGGTGCTTATAAATGTATGTATGATATAACTGGAATATGTTTTGTGCTGCCTGTGCCATGTAACAGATCTCCGTAAAGATTATGGTCTACTATATCTATTCATCCTATTTGTACATATATATCATTTTCTACTTAAGGGTAAGAATATGAGCTGTATGCTTGCTTGGGTTCTAAGTAAGCTTTGGGAGGCATTTGGTCAGCTTCTTTAGGAAGGAATTCGCCAGGTTAAGTACCTGATCAGGAAACGCTTGGGGAACAATACATCTTGGAATGCTCCAATCCACATGAGAAGTCTTCCTGGATGCCATGTGGACAATGGCGTCGGCCTGTAAAGACTGAGTCATGCAGGGGCATGTGACTTGCCCAGGTGACTCCAGAACTCCATCTTTGCATAGGAGGGAGGAGGGGGGTCTCCACCCACAAGAGAGTCTATTTAAACCTGTGGGAGACCCCTCCATTTTGTCTTCAGCTGGCTAAAGAAGGAGCCTCTCCACCCCACCAGGATACTTGAAGGAGACTGAAACAAAGGACAGTAACTACAGGGGGTGTGAGTGATTGCTGGACCCAGGCTAAAAGGAGATTAGCCTGTAAAAGGGAGTGCTCTGGAACTGGTGAGGAAATTATCTGTATTTAGATTGATTAGACATAGATTTGCGCATTTTGTTTTATTTTGCTTGGTGACTTACTTTGTTCTGTCTGTTACTACTTGGAACCACTTAAATCCTACTGTCTGTATTTAATAAAATCACTTTTTACTTATTAACTCAGAGTATGTATTAATACCTGGGGGAGCAAACAACTGTGCATATCTCTCTATCAGTGTTACAGAGGGTGAACAATTTATGAGTTTGCCCTGCATAAGCTTTATGCAGGGTAAAACGGATTTATCTGGGTTTAGACCCCATTGGGAGTTGGGCATCTGAGTGCTAAAGACAAGCACACTACTGTGAGCTGTTTTCAGGTAAACTTGCAGCTTTGGGGCAAGTGATTCAGACCCTGGGTCTGTGTTGGGGCAGATGGGAATGTCTGGCTCAGCAAGACAGGGTGCTGGAGTCCTGAGCTGGCAGGGAAAACAGAAGCAGGGGTAGTCTTGGTACGTTGGGTGGCAGCTCCCAAGGCGGTTTCTGTGATCCAACCCGTCACAATCTCTTTATCAGTGTCAGTGACAATCCTTACAATCCATTGGTCTCTATTTTGGATTTTACCAGGAAAGCTCAACTGTCTTAAAAGATGCCACACCGTGGAGTGGTCCACTGGTTCCTTGTATTCGCTCATTTAAGTTAACTGAATCATTGTCACATTTTGAAAGTAAAAATAAAGCTGATAATTTGTACCTCTTATGTTAGTTAGAGGTGATGGTTCAGACCTATGGCTATGGTAAAAATAATAGTGTTGCACCATAAAACCCTTTGTCTATAAAGTGAGTTAGACATTATAGGCCAGATCCTCAGCCAGTGTAAATTGATATAGCTCCATCAGCTACAATGGAGCAATGCTTCTTTACACCAACGGAGGATTTGGCCCTATTTCTGCAATAAAGCAATGCTTTATCTCAGCATCTTAACTGCTTCATGAAGGTCAATGTCTGAAACACTAAGAGCTTGAACCTTCCACAGATACGTGACTGTGCCTGTGCAACAGCTGATTTTGTAAGACAAGTGGCTATGCACATCCACGTAATCAGGAAGCATTATGAGCCCACAAATACTAGGGCAGTGGATTGGCGCATTTCAGATGAATTATATGAAAACACGAGGTTATGGATCAAGAAAGAAACATTCGAATCAAGGTTGTATGAACACTATCAAGGTCTAGTTAGCATTTCTGTAGTTGAAATATGTAATCCTGAAAACCAATTTCCATCACAATGAGTGGAAACAGAGTTTGTAAATTGTCATTCTATGATTATATTACACAGTGAAATTAACTGAATTATTTAAGTTCCCGGAGTATGAAAACATTTTGGATCAATAAAATCTGTCCTTTTTGAAGCCCAAATTAATCTCTCTCCCCTCTTCAACAACCTGTTACTATAACCAGGATGTCGATCTTCCCTTCATGTTCATCCTTCCTGCTGTCTACACTTAAGCCATCCCCCAAGCTATCCCAGTATTGCTTCTCCATGCTCCATCTGTTTGGTTGCCTCTAGCCTTCTTTATAATGAAATGCATTAAAAGACAGAGTAGCTGCAGTGACATGCAACTTATTGTTAGCATGTGTGCTCAGTTAACAGTGACATAATCACACATCTTAGAATAAACAGTCATCCAGATGCAATTTTTCTTTTTAATAAAGATCATGGACTCGTCCAGCTGCACTGACCTATAGGATACCAAGAGTGAGTTTAGTGCCTGAACTCACTTCTCAGGCTACCACCCTGGGCTAGTGGTTAGAGCTCTGCACTGGTAGTTGAGAAATAGAGGCTCCAGTCTTGGCTCTGTCACTGCGTGGCCTTGGATGAGTCAACTTTGGTCTGACTGTCAAGAGTGCTGAGCACCCACAATTCTAGCTAAAATCAACCTTTCTATGTCTCCCCATCTGTAATATAGGATATCAATTCTTACCCACTTTCGACCTGCCTCACAGGAATGTTGGGAGAATTTTTGTAAGGCATTGTGAGCATATACACCTCTGTATAAATGTTAAGTATTACTATTGTGCTCACTCCCTGAAAGTGGCTGATAGGACTTGTGTTTGCCTTGAATGACCGCCCTCCCTTTCCCCCCACCTCTGGCTTTAGGTGTACCCTACCCACACTTTAGCCCAGCCATGACCATGAATGCAAGGCCTGTCAGGTTAATTTCAGTCTTAAGTTTTTGTTTTCAACAGAGCAGGTTGCTTCACCAACATTTGTTTTCTTGTGCCACTTAATCTGAAAAGATGCAGCCTAATGTATGATCTTTAATTGTGCACCAAGAAAATACATGGAAAACAAACAAATAAACTAGTCCTTACGGCCCAGATCAGTGCTCAGCATCATTTTGATTCCAGTTTTCATTCTTTCCCCTCTAGAATCTCATGCCAAATTAAATATTTTTTTTTAATACTGGGAGAGAAAATGCTGACATATACACATGGAACTTTTGATCTTTAACGGCTGATCTGGACCACTATTATCCCAAGATTTTATGAAATCACTTAATCTCAGTATCTGTTAATTTGCAGAGGAATGGTTTGAACAGCAATAGAGAAAAGAGGAAACGCAGTTATCTCCTTATAATGATACAGAGCTCTTCAAAACTGGGGACATACTATCTCAAAGTCCATTACAAACATGTCTTGTTTAAAACACCTCTAGCAATAACATTCCAGTTACTAGGAAAAACCCAACACTTTAACAGGAAGGGGCTCAAAGATTTTGTTTAGCCTTTTACCTTCAGTGAGTTCAACGGTTAGTTGCCTGAACCAGTAGACCAAATCATGCAAGGTGCTGACCACCTGTTGCTTCCATTGGTAATTTTGGCACATTGTCTATATTTACATATACGCAGATGTGCACATACACACAGCATGTACAGTATTAACTTTCAAAGCACTCAAGTTCAAATGATTTTGAAGAAAAGTAACAAGCATGATCCTTGCTTAAATACAAGTCACATGCAACAATAATTCACTTTTACTATTGACTATTTTATCCAAGTAGGGTCACTCCATCTAATTATTCACCTGCAATAAAAGCAAATTACATCAGAGGCGTGCAAGCTGGGTCTGAGAAAGAAGCTCGGTTTGAAGTCCCCTCGTGAAATAGCTTTGCAAGATCTAGCTTCTGCTGCTGTTACAGAGTTACCAGTTATTTATTGCTGTCTTGATATTGTAGAGACTGCTTTCTTCTGGCCACTAGAAGTCTCTAAACTAGTATAATATCTGCATACTCAGAACAGGTGGACAGTACAATCTCTATGTGCTTGTTAGCATGCGCACATGTGGGTTACATTTATGCAGATCTACAGGCACAATTTTGGAAGGTGGCACTGATAGCTCAGATCATTAGTTTCTTCTTTGGTTACTATCTACTCCATTTAAAATCTTCCCCCACCAGCTGCCTGGCTAGCAAATGTGTCTTTTTTTACCACCAATGGGTCCGTAGATTGCACTTTTAGGTTTAGTAGATCTGCAAGAAAGAGAGGTTGAGGGAAAGGGCTGAAGATACTGAAATGCACCGAGCCCATTCTTCACAGAAGCCCATATACTGTTACTTACCAGACTCCCGGGTGCAACTTCTCACCACTTCACTCCATGGTCCTGCTCCGATGGCATTGAAGGCCTGAATCTGCAGTTCATATTCTACCCACTCCTCCAGATCCTCAACAGTATATTCCCTCTCCAGCCGGTCACTGATAACCTTCATGAGCACTGGAGACTGCAGATCCACACGCCACAATTTTATCCTGTAACCCACCATCTCTGGGTTGCCATTATATTGAGCATCCAGGAGAGGCTGGCCATTAGTAATAAGAGCACAAAATTATTGCACAGAATGGGTGGACTATGCTTTTCAAATCATATGTCATTGCCTTTTGTACTCATATACTTAATAAATACTGCAAGAAGGTGAGAGAAGTTCAGGGGGGTGAGAGGTTGAGGGTTTATTATACATTTTGTTTACCTTTGTTGACCATTTATAATATTTTTTTTATTTTGCATGTAATATTTTTATTTTTTTTCTATGCCACCCTACCTAAATATTGTATAGCAAACAACACCTCTCTCTGCCCCTCCCACACCTACATACACCCCTCACTCCATATACGTGGAGGTAATACCAATGTGGTAAATTGCAGAACCATTGGGATAAACTGTGGAAACTAGTGATAAATTGCAGAGCCGTGGGATAAATATATCATGCACCTCAGACTGTTTCACTGGCCCTCTGCCTATTAATCCATCTACCTAGGATTTTTTCTAACATTCCAACTCCCTGAGCAGCATCAGACACTTAAAAGAAAAATTAACCTGCCCCAGAAATGTCATCACCTGCTCCACCCGAGTGTGGATTTTCCCCCCTTAAAACTACATCTGTATGAGCCCATGTATGATCAAGATTCAACACTGCTTCAGAAACAGGTTTTGTTGTATATTAACATTTCATAGCTTTAAAGTATTCTATCCTGCGGCCCAGTAGGACTAGAAATGTAAACTTCATTCAGTTGGAAAGAAGTTCCCAAAGGGTCACAAAACTCACTCGTCGGCCTTGAAGGGCAGCGATGTCACACTTTAAAATACTGACATTATGCTGTGTAGAAAAGCTAAACTGGGTCATTTTCAGATGTGTTTGTGGCTCCCTCTGACCCCTGCACTGTTGGTCTCATGGTAAATATGACATCTCGCTTTACAGGTGGATGAATATAAAACAGTCCTAATGAAAGTTTTAAAAATCCCCTAAAATGCTCTTGAATGAACCAGAGTACGGGCCACTGATATGAACGTGTGATATGCCATTAAAGTGTGACTGCAGGGTTTAGGGATGAGCATGTTACTCATATGTGAAGCCACGAGTGAGTTATGCAGCTCAATGATCAAATGAACTGTAATAGCTTTTCTATACATACTAATGTCCCATTTATAAGTCTGACGTCTCAGCCCTTCAAGGTCTAGGCAAGTTCTGGGTGCCACTTGGAAGCTGGAATCTCGCCTTTCCAATGAAATACTGCTCCTATCTAGTCACATTTGTGGAGGAGGAGGAGGAGGGAGCTGCAGCAGGGGGAACTATTTTGGGGTCAGATTTATAATGCAGAATTGAGACTATTTGAAGGGAGCTAGAATATTAGAGTAAATCCCAGTGAGATATTTTCATGGGCAACTGAGGCAGTCAAAGGTGCATGATAAATTAATTTGTGAATGGCTCTGCAATTAATCATCTGGCTCCACAATTTATCACATAGCTCTGCAATCGATCACCTGGATACAGTTTCTACCTAAGTGATGTGTAGGTATATATGGAAATACTCTGCTCTCAGTTACACTGGCATAAAACCAGAGTAACTCTCTAAATATAAAGGGTCTTACACTAGATATATACCAGTGTAATGCAGAAGCAGCATTTAACTTATTACAATTTTAGTTCATTAACAATTTATCATTACAACATACTTCTGTTTTTTTCCTATAGACAACCAATTTCATCGTCTCCTCACCATCATGTGATCAATCCTTTTTTTTTTTTTAAATGATCTCAAAAGCCCAGCTCCCAACAAGGGTGACCAGATGTCCCAATTTTATAGGGACAGTCCCGATTTTTGGGTCTTTTTCTTATATAGGCTCCTATTACCCTCCCACCCCCATCCCTATTTTTCACATTTGCTGTCTGGTCACCCTACTCCCAACCTAGCTAACATCTCTTGATATCAGTATCTGCAAGATCACCATATTTTAGTGATCAGAACTCAATAAAGAACTCTGCAGAAAGAAGCAGCAAATTAGCTCAAGTATTCATATTGCCTGTATGTGCTGACTGAAGCTGAGGACATGGAGAGCCTCAAAAGCTAAGGCACTAACATCTCTGGCCTTTTACACAAGGCGTATATTTCCCTTGTAAGCGAGGGCAGTGGGGAATTGAGGTGATTAGTAAAGCACTTAGATAAATCTCAGATTTCAGACAATTTGGGAAAGGAAATATTTTTGCTGTTCCTCTTTGGGTCAAATGCATGAAAAAGTAATTCATGAACTTTGGACAAATTCTCTGGGGAAACTGACACCTCAGATGTCGACATCTCCCCCAGACTCCTCAATTTACACTAACTCACCATCCATCGGATCCACAAGCTAGTCTCACTGGCAGTGCGCACAGTAACGCTCCCTGGTGCAACATCTGGTGGTGCCTGCAGTGTCTGGATGACACGAGATGGTTGGCTGAGTGGGCTTTGGCCGACAATATTCACCTGTCTCATCCGGAATCTAAAGCATAAAGAAAGCATAATGCAAACATGTTCCAAAGCAAAGCTAACCTGAAAACTGAACAAATGCTATTTCTTGCCCAGGACTACACCAATAGAAAGAAAGAAAACCAGGCCGTCATCAGTTTGAGACATAAATGCCATTGCTCATGAATGCCCATTAAATTCATCGCCCTGTTGACTACTGCAACAATGGCAAGATCCTCAAAATTAGACTAATTTAGTGTCTATTAGAAACAGATGGGCAATATGAGGAGATTACGGTAATTATACCACATTTGAGGAGATTATGCAAGCATTAACTGATTTTCCCTTGAGATGCCTTTGTGTTACATTCAGAAAGGGTGTTACAAATATCGGTATCTGGATATCATAGTTCCTTGCAAATATCAGAAATGCATCAGTTATATTTCCTTTCAATGGTCAATTCAATGAGGGCTGATATAACTCTGTGGACAGCCTTGTCTCCTTGCCTACACAAGAATGATTAAGTCATTTAATATGGATACACAGTTTAAAAGCCATCCTGTTTGCTCCAAATGATCTCTTCTACAGCAGGAGTCCCTATAGGGGCATGAAAGCCTTTTTCAACTTCATAAGGAATCACAAAAAAGTTAAGACTTGTTGTAGGCTTCAGATACCCACAGGTGACATAAACACAGGAGGGTCTTGCAGTTCCAAATATTTGAGGCTAGCTTGTAACTGTTCAATTTGTTTATATTAAACAGTGGAAATCTGGCTCTCATGATTGGACTTAGATAAGGGTCGAGCTACACTACGTAGCACCATTTATCTATCTGCTTTGATCACTTTAGGAGGTGCATTAAAGGCAATACATCAAACAAACATCATCCTTAATTTCACACTTAAACATTGGCAAAGAGTGTAGGAAAGAAGCTCAACTGACAAAGACTGTCTAACTGATAATTAGTGCTCATGATTTATCCTTTCAGCGTGCTGTAACTAGAGCTGGCAGGATGATCACTCTGTTTTGCAGCAATTTTTGAGGTTTTGAAATTTGCAAATTTTTTCATGAAAACAGAATTGTGTTGAAATGTCAGAGAGAGAGCGTGTAGATAGCCTGGTAGCAGGGCACTGGCCAAGGATGTGGGAGACCCAGATTTAAATCCCTACTCTGTCTTATTCAAAGCAGAGGTTTTTTTTATCTCAGACCACTCTGCTTCAGGCAGGGCAGGGACTTAAATCTGAGTCTTCCACATCCAGGCCAGGACCCTAACCACCAGGCTAAGGAGTGCAAGAGAGTCCCCCCCTTCCCAGCTCTAGCACTCTCCTGACCATTGATACCATTGATAACCTCAAGGATCTGGTGACAGCTGGGAAATTCATCTCTTTCAATGATCCTATGAAGAGAGCTGAGTGAATATTTACTTTGCAGGCAATTTGGGGAAAAAAATGGTTTGGGGCCAAACTGAAAATGATGTTTTTTGAAATTTTTCAGCAAATTTGAAAAGATTGAGTTGAACCTCCATGAAACATTTTGGTAATGTTGAAAAGTCTTAACCCTGAAAGTTTCTGTTTAGCTTTTCGGGAATTTTGACAAAAGGAAAGGAGGATGAGATTCACAGAGGAGGAGGTGGTGGTACTGCTGCATCCCTTATTAACTTTAGCCTTCAGCTGGGATGGGGGCAACCTGGGCTCAGTTACCCCCTCTACCTAACCTAGGGACAGGAATGGAACATGGATCTCCCCCATTTCCAGAGAGGGGCCTAGCCACTGGGGCATATTCTGATATGAGGCTTTCCCAGTCTCTCCTTTTGAAGCTGCCCCTTTTATATAAACAATTAAAGAGTCACTGGAGAAGGGATTTGAACTTGTGCCTCCCACATCTTACATGAGTGCCTTAACTACCAGGCCATGGAATCCTTCTCATTCTTTTTCTTTGGCCCAATGACTATCCATTGTCATCATGAAAGACTACAAAGACATCCTGATGATACATTTTTTTTTCTAAAATTGCCTTTTTAGAAATCTCCCACATCCGGAAATAGCTTTTAGAAATTCTTGACAGGTCCGTATATATCAGATACAACTGAGTGGCAATATGCTCTACTGGGAAGGAAGAGTCCAATATGCTCTGGTGGTTTTTTACTAAAATTAAGAAAATTAGTGCACAGGTACTGAACTAATTACAACCAAGGTGAAGATCTTATCATATGTATCTTATTGCTTAGCAATTCACAGTATCATGTGACCCAAGTAACAGGCCTTTCAGTGGTGTGAAAGTAGACAGTGTCTGTAGCAAATTGCTTTGCCCTGGCTCCCAGAAGTCCCTTATTACTAAGTCTTTTATTAGGACACTATTTAATATAGGCATTTTCCATTAGGATTGGGTATCCCCATTCTCAGACCTTGTTTATACTAGAAAACTGCATCAGTTTAATTAAATTGGATGTACTAAAATCGGTTTAAACTTTACATATATTGATTTATCTTAATTTGGTGAATTTCTGTAAGCAAACCTTTAAACTAATTTAAATTACCAAATTAAGCTAAATCAATAGAAACATCTTTAAACTGATGTAAGTGTGTAGATAGGAGATCGTGACGGTTTAACTAGACCGATTTGTAATCAGTTTTAGTTAAACTGGTGCATCCTTTCTGTATAGACAAGGCCTCAGCCTCATGATCTAAGAAGTTACCCAATAGTCCCATTTAGCTGGTTTATTCCCCTTTGGATCACGATTAGTTATTTTACTATGCATAGGTTAAAATTTAAATGTATTAAACACGTTGTATACATTATGGGGTGTGAACTTTTGCCTTTCATTCATATTGCAAACTACAGTCAGCTGCTTATGAATAGAAAAGCTTCTCCATGCTACAGTTTTCTAGGATGTTGATACTGCATTTAATTACCAGCTCTTCTCACCTGTAATGAGTGTATGGAATGAGGTTTGGTATCTCCAGCATCTGGGCATCAGGTTCATTCTCCACCTCATATAGATTCACCCACTCCTCCTCCTCTCCTAGAACACCAACCTATAGTTGAGAAGTGCAGGAACAAATGTTAACCAGACAACACAATGTCCACACCTGGCGACACGTGTAATTGCTGCAGTGGAAGGACGGATACCTTTAAATCAAGAGTAACTAGCTAACATTTGTTTTATGTGCTGTGGCACTCAACAATGGTAAATATGAAACAGTGGCACTTCCAGCCTGCCTTATCTACTGCTGGGATTTCACTTTTGATTCACTGGTGAGGCCTATTGCAAAGACACATCATAACAACCCAGAGTAAAGAGGGCTAAAGCCATGTTTGATTCATTTGCATGTTAGTATCTAAAAGGCAAAAGTGTTGGCTAGTGTTATAACAAAAATGAAGAGTTGACTTCATCAGAATAAGTTTCAGTAACTGATGCAGATTAACCAGGTCTGAGTGGAGGCAAAGCAAGGGCCCCTCAGTCATGAAGACAGAGAACAAAAGAAGACAAAGAACAAAGGAGCTTTGTGCTGCGCTGAGACCATGCTCCTCTATACACAGTGCTCTGTATTAATTAACCACTGAGTGTGGCCAAGAGCCAGCTCGGCACAGCCCCTCAGCTAGCGTACTGCTAGCAGGGGCAGAACAGTCATGGGAATTTAAAGCATTACAATCCACATGCCATCTCCAGGTTAAAACTGAAGTAGGAACAGTCAGGACTTAAAAGAGAGACACCAATGGATAAGAGGCGAGCCAGGGTCTTTCACTGGGTCTCAGAAGCTGACAGCAACAGTAGGCTGAAGACTGGGTCAGGCCTGATAGAGTGGTAGCAAGGATCTTGGGAGGGAGCTGGAAAAGCGAGTGAGGAGGATTAGTTATTAGCTTGGTGACTCAGGAGTGCAGCAGAGAGGGTCTCAAATAGAGCCCTCTAATATAATCTTATACCTGCTAACACCACACTGGAACTCTGCATTCCACTTACCCTTCTTTTTTTTTTCTAGGACTGGAAGGGACCTCGAGAAGTCATCAAGTCCAGTCCCCTGCCGCATGGGAGTATCAAATACTGTCTAGACCATCCCTGATAGACATTTATCTAACCTACTCTTAAATATCTCCAGAGATGGAGATTCCACAACCTCCCTAGGCAATTTATTCCAGTGTTTAACCACCCTGACAGTTAGGAACTTTTTCCTAATGTCCAACCTAGACCTCCCTTGCTGCAGTTTAAGCCCATTGCTTCTTGTTCTATCCTTAGAGACTAAGGTTAACAAGTTTTCTCCCTCTTCCTTATGACACCCTTTTAGATACCTGAAAACTGTTATCACGTCCCCTCTCAGTCTTCTCTTTTCCAAACTAAACAAACCCAATTCTTTCAGCCTTCCTTCATAGGTCATATTCTCAAGACCATCAATCATTCTTGTTGCTCTTCTCTGGACCCTCTCCAATTTCTCCACATCTTTCTTGAAATGCGGTGCCCAGAACTGGACACAATACTCCAGCTGAGGCCTAACCAGAGCAGAGTAGAGCGGAAGTGAGCACTCGTGTGGTTTACTCTTTATGGCAATAGACTCTGTGTACTAATGTACACTGTCTATCACGTGGCCTCATCACTGTAGTATCTAGCATTGCTAACTATTTAAAATAGAAATAAATTTCTACCTCATTCTCTCTTTCTTCCTAAAGGAGAAGTAGCTTGATTAATTTATAGGTTTATTGTTTGTTTGGGTCTGAGTTGGTTTATTGTGTGTCTATGAGCTTGTGCATGCAGAAATCGAGAGAAAATTAAACTGAAGAAATGAGCTTAGCACTTGATTCAGAAAGTGGTTGGTTTTGTCATCATTCTGGCAGACAACAGCTTTCATGGAGAGTCATGGACATGGATGGAGAGGAGGCCTCTCAGATACCTAGGGCCAGCCTCAAGGATGTCAATGATAACTTCACAGAAAAGAACTAGAAACTTCTTACAGAAAAAATAAAGTCTGGGAAATTTTGAACACTCTGTGCGAAGATCCCGATTCTTTATATTACAGAGATTTTTGCAAAGCACCGGGGCACAGAAGCATAGAGAAGGCATTGCAAGTCAGATCTCCACTCCAAAAATGAGCAGCCCCAGACTGAGCCCAAGGAATAAATATCTGATAAAAGGAAACGTTTTCTTTAACAACTCCAAATGGGGAGGGTGCTGAATTTTTAAGACAGAAGCAGAGAATACTTTCTAAAAGGAGTTTTTGATTAATTTTGTAGGAAATCTTTGGTAAATGGTTATTTTTGCAAGGCTCCTGGCTCTTAATGACATCACCTCAAAGTGCCGCAGTAAGTATGTAGTAACAATCCACAATGTTTCAAAGACAGCAAAATTTCTTTTTCTGTCTCCTGCAGAGATTTAGATTCTTTTTTTTTTCAAACCTTAAGAACAAGAATAGCCCTTTGGAATATTTATTGCACAGCAAAACACACCACAGGTTTCAATCCATATGCAGCAGCAGGCAGGTCATTAATACACATTAAGGACCACATGGTTCAACCACAGAGGCCCATGAGACTTTGTAAACAATTGACACTGAATCAAGCTTGAGAGGTGTCCAATTCCCTGCCTGTATTGCAGGTATGCATTTACCAGCTGGCTATGAAACTGGAGACATTAAGGATCTTTCACTGATTGGATAACAGTGAAGTTTCTGTGTGTTTAAGATCTTGGCGAGACTCAGAAAGGATGTCCCATGTGAGACCCCGTATCAGAACAAAGCTTTCTCTGTCAGATAAGGATGATTGGTGCAGTCTCTGAGAAAAAGCAGACCCAGGACCAGTCTGGCACATTGGAAGTTTCCTCACTCTAAAGCCAGCTGGGTAACAGGTGGCATATTACCTGCTTCAGGGCCTTGGAGGCTATGGGCAGAATGGCTTTACAGACAGTAATTATTAACCTTGCTTAGACCTGTATGCTGGTGAAAGATAAAAACAGGGAGGGGGATGAAAGGAGGAGGAGTAGAAGCAAACAACTGCAGGAGATGCTCAGGTCTCTCAGCAGAACTTTGAAGAAAAACAGAATACAGACTCAGAGAATTCCTTTTGTGGAAACCTGCCAACATCCCACCCATCTTCCAGTATCCTGGTGCCAGCAGGAGGGCAACTTCCACATATAGGGCCTCATCCTACCTCCACTGAAGATAACAGTAGGACTCTGAGTGCACTTCCCCTGTATTAAGCCAAATGAAGACAACCGGAGGGTGTTGTGGATGACTGGACAGACATAAATACTGTTGTAGGCCACTGTTAATTAGGTAAGAATGTATGAATTTAGCAGTAATGTTAGGAATCAGGCTTACAATAGAATGTGTAAAGGTGGGCTTTTGTTTTAACTGTTTTGATGTCTCTAACAGGGTCCCAGGTTCCACGCACAGAGTTGCAGAACTTTTTTGGTGACTCATCCTGATACGTGGTTCTAAGACCAACCTTGCACAAAGATGCAGTTATTTTTGCTAAATCACTCTGATGTCAGTTTAGAAGTGTCCTATCAGCTTCAAACGAATGAGTATAAAAGGAGCTTCCTCAGGTAGAGAGAAGTGAGGGCAGGGACAGAGAAGTCCTTCAGCAAAAACAATTCTTTTGGAACAGAAGGAAGTTTAGGTTAAGGCTTATATTTTGTTGTTGTTGTTTCAGATAACAATAAAAGCAACTCTAGGAAAGGATTAAGTCTGGAAAAGACCCACACAGATACATGTGTGTACTGTGTTAGAAGCATCATTGGAATGCCCCCTGCTCATAATGCCCTTTGCAGACCTTTCGGTTGCTATCTGAATGTAAACTCTTCAATGCAGGGGACTGTCTTGTAGTTTGCCTCTGAACAGTGCCCAGCACAAAAGGTCCACAATCCTGACTGGGGCTTGCAGGTGCTACAGCATTACAAATATAATAATGCCTATCAAACTCATTCCTTTTAAGCCACTAAATATCAGCCATCACATAACGATAGCTATTGTTCATTTCCAACCAGGGCTGCTTTTGACTGATGCCCTAACTGCTTAAGGCTTCATTCTGTTGCCAAACTCTTCATCCATCCAATCCCTTTGCCAAGGGAATTATCACTGAGAGGGTAATGCTTTTAGAAACCAGACAATATAGAACAGTACCAGATTTATAATTCCAACCAACCATCATTAAATATTGGAGTGAAAAATCAGAGGTGTTCGCCTCTGCACTTTTACAAGAAATGCTAATACAAAGAGTGGAAATGGGTCCAAACCTGAGAATGGTTATCAAGTACTAACCGCTGTAAATGGAACATGTTTCCATGGGTATATCTACACTGAAATTAAAACCCCCTGGCTGGCCCGTACCAGCTGAATTGTGCTTGTGGGGCTCAGGCTAAGGGGCTGTTTAATTGCTGTGTAGATATTCAGGGTCGGACCCTGCGAGGTAGGAGAGTCCCAGAGCTCGGGCTGCAGCCCTAGCCCAAACGTCTGCACTGCAATTAAACAGCTCTGTAGCCTGAGCCGGAGTCAGCAAGCACAGGCCAGCCGTGGGTGTCTGTCTGTAATGTAGACATACTGTATATGTTATAGAGGCAACTTGTGTTCTGCTATAGTTCAGGGTATGTCAGAGTTTTCATTGTAGAGGTTTATAAACAGGCATTTGAAGTCACTTTGGGAGGAAATTTGGTACAGAGGTTGTCAGCCCAGATGCAATATTTTCCTTACAAAAGAATACTTAAAATTGATTCAGCCATTTTTGATTTAAAGATTGGCAAAGGTATAAAACTGTCAGAGTTCCAGACACTTTATTTACCAAGCTCTAAAGTGAAAATGACCTCAAGAGAAGTACCTTATACAATGGATGAATCTGAATAGCTCCATTGACACTGAGGCTTTGATTTATCCCATGAAATAAGAGTAATTCTCAGTTAAAGTTACCACTTCATTCTTAACTCACGGAGGTTATGGCTCCACATTGTAGTAGCCCTTAAATATTTTCCTGGGTTGAAAATCTGTTTTCCAGTTCTGACATTATTTTCCATTCTATGTACAGGAAATCTCTCTCAAACCAGCAGAAATACTTCGTGTGTGCTCTCTCTCTCGCTCAGTACATATGGTACATACTCCCCCAGTTCTGAGACCCTGTGGTCGTCTTGTAGAGCCTCCTATTGCTTAAGTGTGGCACAGCCAGTGTTTCCTGCCTTGGTTTCCTTCCTTGAGGTAGGTCTCCTCAGCCTTCCACACATTGGTCAGTTAGGAGATGTAGCTTGGCCCTCCAGCCAAGTCACAAACAAATTTAATCCCTTCTGGGGTAAGAAAAGGCTCAACAAACAAAAAGGTTCTTCCGCCCTGGTGGACTTTTCTTCAGCTTGACCTGCGAGCCCCTGTTCCTCTACACTATCTTTCTACCCCTCCCCTGCTCCAATATAGAACATTCAGCCTTCCGGGCTAGTTCACCTGAAGTACTGTTCTCAGCCCCCGTTGAGCTCTTGCATCCTTCCCTGCTCCACGATAGAGCACTGGCCCCCAGGCTGGTTCCTTTGGAGTACCCAACTTCCTGCAGATCCCAGCTCAGGGCTTTGGCAGGAATGATTCCTCCCCAAACTGAGCTCTTTCAGCTCTTTTATGAGGACCAGCTATTCATTAGCCTATCACCTGACCCCCTTAGTCCCATCCCCTCAGCCAGGGAACCAGCTAATTATTTATGACTGGGGGAGAGGGGCTGGTCCCTTCTCCCCTTAAAGGGGACAGTTACACCACGACATCCTGCCATACCTAATCCCAGTGGGACCTCGTACTTTGCCTTGTACTTTGCCACAAGCCTTCTAATCACTTTGTGACAGCATTATTGATACCCACGGTCAATCAAACTTGGCAGCTGTTAATGTAATAATAATCTACTAAATTTTTGATGGGACGGGCAAAACACCCAGCAAGTCACTCTCACTGTGGTGTCATTTACACATGACTCGTGTCAGAGTCCCAGGAAATCCGGCAAGAGAGAAACAGGATGAAACTAGGTTGCAGCATGGAGAGAATCCAAACATGAAACAATGAGGAACAACAGCCAGGATCTAAAACATATTATTGGTAGGGAACTGCCCCCCCCCCCAAATCAGTAGCATACATGCCCTTTATATTAGGCACTGAATGTATCTTGGAGTACATGGTGGTGTGTGGCAATATGAAGGATTTATTGACATGAGTTTGCAATGACCACATTACTCATCAGTGGCAAAGCCACAAGTCAGTTATTCCGAACAGATGTCAATAAAGCCTTCATGCCCACACCACATTCTTCTCTACTTTGCCAATGCTGGTTGTTTCACGGAAAACCAATTTTAAAAATGTTTTTAAATGGTCTTCTGACTATTTTTTGTACTTCTGGTTTGGAAATCCAATTTGCTTCAGTACTATGGGTTTAACTGTACAAAATGAAAGAGAGGAAAACTACTGCTAATAAATTTTAATAAACCTCTTAAGAAATATGCCATGTCGATTTACTATAAATCAGGGTGATGAGATTTTAATGTTTGATATCGCAATACCAGCCAAAGTTAGAATTAAAGGTCCCAGTTCTCCTTTCGCTTTCCTTGGTGTAAACCAGGAGTAACTCCATTGACCTCAGTGGAGATACACTAGTGGACAAGAGGAGGGAATCAGCATATTACTTGCAAGCTGGAATTCCAAGCTCCCCAATGTTATGAAACAAGTGTTTTTAGTTCAAAGAGTTTATGCAGTATTAGACATTAAAAAGGTCACTCATCCAAAAATCAAATATAACATGTCTTGCACCTGCTCCTATCTGACTCAGCCTCCTACCACATATGGGAAGAAAGAAGGAAACATTTTGGTGGCAGGGTGTTGTTATATATACAGACAACTAGGGCTGTCAAATGATTAAAAAAATAATCACAATTGATTGTGAGATAAAAAACAGTTGCAATTAATCACAGTTTTAATCATACTGTTAAACAGTAATAGAATACCAATTTAAATTTATTGTAATTTTTGGATGTTTTCTACATTTTCAAATATATTGATTTTAATTACAACACAGAATGGAAAGTGCACAGTGCTCACTTTATATTATTTTCTTTGATTACAAATATTTGCACTGTAAAAAGATAAGCAAAAGAAATAGTATTTTTCAATTCACCTCATACAAGTACTGTAGTGCAATCTCTTTATTGTGAAAGTGCAACTTACAAATGTAGAATTTTTTTTTATATAACTGCACTCAAAAACAAAACAATGTAAAAATTTAGAGCCCATAAGTTTAAGCAGGCCGAGGCATACGAATGTTTAGCACTGGGGTCGGCAACCTTTCAGAAGTGGTGTGCCGAGTCTTCATTTATTCACTCTAATTTAAGGTTTTGCGTGCCAGTAATACATTTTAATGTTTTTAAAAGGTCTCTTTCTATAAGTCTATAATATATAATTAAACTATTGTTGTATGTAAAGTAAATAAGGTTTTTAAAATGTTTAAGAAGCTTCATTTAAAATTAAATTAAGATGCAGAGCCCCCTGGACTGGTGGCCAGGATCCAGGCAGCATGAGTGCCACTGAAATCAGCTCGTGTTCTGCCTTCGGCACTCATGCCATAGGTTGCCTACCCCTGGTTTAGCATATCTGGCATGTAAATAACTTGCAACGCCGGCTACAACAGTGCCATGCGAATGCCTGTTCTCACTTTCAGGGGAGATTGTAAATAAGAACCGGGCAGCATTATCTCCCATAAATATAAACAAACTTGTTTGTTTTAGCAATTGGCTGAACAAGAAGTAGGACTGAGTGAACTTATACGAGGCGAATTGAAAAATACGATTTCTTTTGTTTATCTTTTTTACAGTGCGATTAATCGCAACTGTTTTTTTATCTAGTTAATTTGTTTTGGGTTAATCACATGCATTAACTGCGATTAATTGACAGCCCTACAAACAACAGATGGAAGTTGTTTGTAGAGGCTCAGAGATTTGGAATATTGGAAGGAGACCCAGTAGAGATGGAATAGTGGGCCAAGTGCAGGGGAGGAAGTCAAAAGTTCAAAGTAAATTAAACTTATTCCATGGTTGCAGCAGCAGAAATAAAGGAAAATAATCTCCTGGTTATCAAGTTCCCATAGAACACATGGAGTGTGAGAGTACAATAGCATACTTAGGTCTGCTGAGACCTCAGTCATGCTTTGTCATGAGCCCACATTGTTGTGCTGCCCCCGGAGCTACAGCCTGAGAGGGAGATTGTTCCCCTGCACCTCTGGAGAGAGAGTGAATAGTACAATGTCTATACTTAATACAATACAGTCTCACCCTCTTCCACACCATAACGGTCCACCTACATGGGGGTGGGGGGAATAGTGGCTTTGTACCTGTTACCCATGATGCAAATGGTCAGTGTGGGTTTGCAAGGAGGTACCCCTTTATTGCACTGCATTAGCCAGGTCACAATTTGGCCCTAAATGAATTATTCACAGTGAATAATTTATTTGACAAAATCAGCTTCTCTCTCTATTCCTGAGATGTTCATGAGCTTACAGAAGCGCCCCGATTTACGCCTTGCGTAAGTCGAATTTTACAGAAGTCGGGAACGTATCTCCGACAACTATGCCAAAAAGAAAAAAAAAAGCTTACAGAACTTACAGAACTTTTTCCGTAAATCCGGATTTCTGTAAGTCTGGTTTGCATAACCCAGGGAGCGTCTGTATTGCAGTTTCCTCAGACTGACGCTTTATTCTAAATTAATCAGCACTTTTTTCATCCATTCTTTTTACTGTATAACTTGGCTACACACAGTTCACTGCAAGCAATTAATTCTCAATATTTGAAACTTGATCCGTGCTAGCTGGTTGTGATTGCTCACATAAGTCCCCTGGTTTTACGTCTGTTCCCTGATTATAAGAGTTACACACATCCAATCTGGTTTCATTCATTACAACAGTGGTTTTCAACCTGTGGGGGTCCGCAGACTATGTCCAAGATATCCAAAGAAGTCCGCACCTCCATTTGACGTTTTTTAGGGGTTCACAAATGAAACAAGGTTGAAAACCACTACATTAGAATATAAAAACAATGACCTCCCTCACTGAAAACTGAAACTTAAAGAGTACTTTTAATACTGCACAAGAGAAAGCTAGTGATCCAAATATACAGCAGGCGATAGCACTCCATGGTACGTATGTACACTGGATACCCACACAGCTGAGATGGGTTTGTCAGATATGAAGCTTAAGGGGAACTCCAAAGACTTTAAAAAGATGAAAAAAAACCTCCCAAATTATTTACGTTCCTAAATGTAACTAAGTAGCTACTATTAGAGTCCTACTGCTTGTATTTCTTTTCTTTTTTTATACCAGATATTGTGATGTGATATGGCTGGGACCAGTCCAATAATTCTGACTGACACAAGCGGTCTCACTAAAAACCATCCAACTATTTATAATGAGTAAGATTACTCCCATAAGTAAGGATTGCAGAATTAAGTCCTTGAATTGTGTTGGAGAATTTTATGTTTTCCAAAAAATTATAAGTAATAAGTTTAAGAGCTACCCTAATCAGTAATCTAGCCTTGTTCATGCGCAGACTAATGAAGACAGTTTCAAACCAAACAATGCATTGCAAAATCAATTTCGTCCTTGCTTATATGCCAATACCTCCATTCCGAGTTCTGTATTTCTCCTAGAAAAGCTGAGACATCACTATCAATGTAAAGCAGCATAGAGAACTCAATCCACCACAACTTCTCAGGTGACAAAGATTCCACTGGCAGCAGAAATACAGAAGTTTGAACCCAGGTATTGGAAAGCAGTAAAACTACTTCCTGTTCACATTATGGATATTGACTTCCGATTCTGATCGAAATTACACAAGAGTAAATCAGCAGTGATTCCTCAAGTGCCCTCAGTCATCCCAGAGGTGATGGAATCCAGGACCAGTGTACAACCTAAGGCACAATACTGCATTTATAACAGGTTGAAGGCCAGATCCTCAGCTGTGGCAGCACAGCAGCCTTTGCAATCCTCTGATCCTGGAGCATTCTGTTCAAAGACTGGAGCTAAGACATACATCAGAGCAACCTAAAGGCTACTCAAATCTGCTTTAGCTACCAATAGCCACACCCCATTTCCCCTGGCAATGCCACTGAGCATCCCCCTACAATAGGGGAATCATTTGGAAGCTGGAGCCTCTGGGCACAGCAACTATTATGTTGCTATAATGCACAAAGAAGCATTAAGTGTTTTTGTATTTTAAATTTAGGAATGGAATGTAATTGTATTGGTACGGCAGCTATTACCACCATCATGACTGCTGCAGAGATGACAGTTTAAAACAGTTTTGTGATATTGTAAAAATCAGATGTTTAAATTTGATTCTAGTTGATAGAAACAGTAAAAGCTTTAGATTTGAAAACCACAGGCTGTTTCCATGTATGCTTTAACTATAACATTCAAATGTAAGTAGAAATGACAAAGGAAAAACACTACCCTAAAACAGAGCCTCTGAAAAGTAAAATATAACAACATGAGAAGCAAAAGAAGCTGTTCAGCTCACTCTATTGCCAGAGGCATGAAGAAAGGCTTGCTCAGACCAGCAATTTCTATTTTTAAACTCGCAGTTGTTTCCGTGTCATGGCATCAGGGGCTTTCAGCAGATGCACCAGTGACTGGAAACATTCCTTCAGTAATTCATGAATGATAAATCTCGGGCTCAAAGCCTGATTTAGCTGGGTTCTTTTTCATAGAATGCTACAATTAAAAGGGGACCTTGTCCACAAATATAAGGCTATTAAAAATGCAGTTAGGTCAGTGAAGGGAAAAGATCAGAAAGACTATAAATCATTACTGTGGGCTGTAACATAGTTTTAAAGCCTTAATGGGAAAGTCCTCCCACCATATCAAGTCCAAAGAGCTGGGTTTGGTGCAGAGGAGACATTCTGAGAGAGCAGTGGCAGAAGGAAATCCTTCCTCACTCCCAGGCTACACAGCAGTACGAGTGCTACTCCACAGTCACTACTGGTGAGCCCCTTTCCACAGAGGACGATATGGCTGGTGGATCTGTGATTTCGCAGACACTAGTCCCACTCCTCATCCAGGTCCTGCATCTCCCCTGGCCACAAAATCCCTCTTTGTGAGGGAGCATACACAGAGCTTGGCTTCAGAGCACGCATACTGTGGGGATTCCTGTTGGGGTTCCAAGAATCCCCTTACCTAGCACAACAGAAGGCCTCTAAGCTCTGTTGCAGCTGAGACCCTCCATGGATGTGGAGGAGAGGATTTTGCCCTTAACTGTTATTAAGCTGATTTAAGATTCATTTTTATTTCAATGATGTTTTGTGATCCAATGTAGCTCACGAATTAACAAGTTCCCAGCAACATCCGTGTGGTGTTCCATGATAGAGACCCTGCTCAGAATGTGCCAAACCATCAGATTGTAGGTTTCACCATTCCACTTTGTAATATGCAATAAAGTGTATGTCAATGAACTAAAATGTACCAATTAATTCACAATGATCTCATTACCAAGTGAATGAATTGTATCAACATATCGAAAGTGGTGACGCTGATTGAAGAAAGAACTGGAGTACTTGTGGCACCTTAGAGACTAACAAATTTGTTAGAGCATTAGAGCATTTGTTAGTCTCTAAGGTGCCACAAGTACTCCAGTTCTTTTTGCGGATACAGACTAACACAGCTGCTACTCTGAAACCTGATTGAAGAAAGTCAACATTTGGTTTTAAAAACAGATTATATTGTTTATAAAGATTTGTTGGCAGAAAAGAAGAAGCACAACTCATCTGTCAGGAGAACTGAGAAACGTACATTCCCTCCAAGGCATAATGACAGAAACCAGGAGGAATATTGTTTAAAACTAATGAGGAAGAGAATTCACCCTATACATATCTAAAGACCTAGATAGGAAACACAGGCATATTTCATTACATGATAACACAACCTCATTAATGTTTGGAAGTTTACTATATAAAGCAATTCATCCTGTTCTTACCCTTTGTAGCCTATAAACTAATACCCAAGGTATAGTACTTTGTCTGTAAACTCACCTAAAGGAATCTGAAATCAGGTTTCCTTTACTAAAATTTTTCAAAAATGTTGGACTTCAAACAGAGAGAGTTTGCTTAGTTTAGGTTCCATCTTATGTTTTCCTGAAAACACATACAAAGCTTCTTATATAGGTTCATCTGAATTATTCAAAGGATGAGACCTCTCAGATATATATTATGTGTGGGTCTTAAGATATTTACCGTTCAAGAAAAAGTTCAGTTTGCTCCTGTGTTTCCTTTGATCTTTTTGTTCTGCCTGTGCACAAAAATTAAAACATACAGATGTCCCCTTTCTTTCTCTGGTTGTTCCATTGCCATTTCTTGGCTAACCCTTCTGAATTCTCTTGGGTTTTAACCTCTACTTTCTCTTCCAAGAGACCAAACATCACCAAAACAATCAGTCCACTGGTCACTTGTTCAAGACCTTGTATCTGAACCTGATCAAAAATGTGATTTGAGTAGCAGTGGAAGAGTCAGATGATCTCTTACTGATCAGAAACCTCAACATATTTCTGTCATGTACATACCTGCCCCTCTACTATCCACTTGGAGATGGAGGTTTTCCCATCATACCCGGGCCAGAACTGAAGCGTGGCAGAGCGAGGACTGATGTTAGAAATAACCAGATTAGATGGAGCACCGGGGAGTTCTGTAGAAATTAAAACAAATTAAAAAGGGTAGAAATACTTTGGGATTTAGGGTACAAGTAGGCAGATCAATAAGTAGACATTCAATATTTCAGCAAGTAGTACAGTATATCACTTATAATAGAGTGAATACTTTAATTTTGCACACAGACATATATATTTATACTGCACCATATGTATGCATGGCATTTTACAGACTAATAAAATGACATATCCCTGTCTTGAGGACCCTAGAATCTAGATTAACACCACACCACAAAGGTTACATAAGAAAAAAGAGGCATGGTCTATGGTTAAGGTGGTCTGGAAATCTGGTCTCCATTCCCAGCTCTGCTAGTGAATTGCTGTGGGGCCTCAAGCAAATCACTTAAACTCTCTGTGCTTCAGTTTCCCATCTATAAAATGGAGATAATATTTACCTACCTCATGAGATGTATAGAGGTTTAATATATAAATGATAGTAAGAGACTGAGATCCTCGTGTCTGACTGTTGGGTCTTGGTCACATGCTCAGGGTCTAACTGATCACCATATTTGGGGTCAGGAAGGAATTTTTCCCTGGGTCAGATAGACAAAAAACCCACAAGATCTCTGCCTTTTTCTGCACTGTGGGACATGGGGCACTTTCTGGTTTGAACTAGAGTAAATGGTGGATTCTCTGTAACTTGAAATCTTTAAATCAAGATTTGAGGACTTCAGTACTCAGCCAGAGGTTATGGGCCTATTAGAGGAGTGGGTGGGTGAGATTCTGCAGCCTGCAAGGTGCAAGCCAGACTAGATGATCATGATGGTCCCTTCTGACCTTAATGTCTACGAGTCTATGAGATGGAAGGTTCTTGGAATAGGGTAGCAAGGATTTCTGAGAACCTATCTAGTTAGCAGGTGCTGGAACTCTGCAGAGAAATGTTGACCAGTATCTGCTGACTCAGTGTGGCAGATCCGGTTTGTTAACTACATGCTGGATATAAGTTAGGTGGGAGTGACTCTTTAGGCAGAAGAAATGGGGGTATAGGACAGAGAGGTCTCTGTAGAGAAATCCCATGATCAGCCAAGCTTAAGCAGAAAGCTTAGGCTGAAGTTTGTTTTTTTATGTTGGTATTTGAGTTACCAAACCCCAAGAAGGTGATAAAATTGGACCAAATATATTTTTTTGTAGATTGTATTCCAAGCAGCACGGAAACTCCAACTGCACTACCAAAGTACTAAGTATTATTATTATAATAAGTAATCATTCATAATGTTGCACTATGTAAAAAAACTGCAAAATTAAAACAGAAGACTTTTATGGCATGTGTTGTGAGGATACAGGAACACACAATATTTCTTGACTCATATTTCACACTCACAGGAAGTATGATTGGTAAAATGACCTTGCCAAAATGGGACAAAATGTATTGGTATATATTTGTAGGATTGGCAAGAAGGCGAACTGCACTGAACTGGTTTAAACCTACTGACACATCTACATTGGAATGCACAAAAGGAGTCAGGGCATGCACTCCTCTAGAGGAAATGAAAATCTTAGGTAACACCAGAGAGAGACCTGACCCCTCGGAGTCAATAGCCAAGGTGATTTAGATTTTCAAAGCAGATCTAAGTCAAACAGTGTTACTGCATTTGAGACCTCCTCCCCTGAATCTCATCTTGACAAGTAGCTGTACGTTGCCACTTCCATTTTAGTGGTCCCACTATTGCAACTTAAGCTCTAGAATGTGGAACTACTTCTTTCACAAGATCTCTCACATGCCAACACTCCCCACTTCTGTAAATATTTTTTATTTGCATCACACAAATATCTTACAGTCCAAGTGCACTGCAGTTCTAATCCTTACAAATAGAAAAATCTTTCTTTGTTTTTAAAAAGATCTAAACTCCCTTGCCCCAAAAGTTGTGGGATTTGGGGATTTTTTTAATAATGGTCACTGCTCGCCCCATATCTGATGTTACTTTATAAATGCAGAAAGATACTATAATAAATATCTATTACCTTTCCCTCTCATTTCTCCATCCCTTCTATACTTCTTTAATTATGTTGTACTGTGCCTTCGTCGTTAGAAATAAAAGCATTATTATTACCGTACTCAGGAAATCAGTGTTTCCTGGAATTCGGCCGCACACAGGAATCAGTATACTTTGGGTCATTCTCTGTAGTTTTACCAACCTGGGGGCACTCCAGAGGAAATGGTAGAGGAGGTGACCAACCCAGTGCCTTTTGCAGTCATAGCTGCCACCTCAATAGTGTAGGTGGTGAGAGACGACAGCCCAGTGATTTTGTATTCAAGGGTTGTGTTGGCTAGAGTGCGAGCTAGACGAGATTCATTCCTGCTGTACACCTCCCAGGAGATCTGGTAGCCTAGAAAACAATTACACAGAAGTCAAGGAGTTGTAACAATGGTGTGTTCTTTGTCTTCCTTTGAATGATAATCCAGAAGTTCACAAACTATGGTGGAACACTTGCTACTGGTGGACGGTGGAGAGTTAGCTGGGGGTTATGTTGCTGGCTCTCCTCCACCATGGATACCTTTTTACAGAAAGGAAAACACACTTAATGCATTAAGGCCAATTAAAAATACTTAAATACTTTTCCAGTACTACTTTTCCACATGAGAAATTATTGTGGATGTCACTGGGATATCATGTGACCATGAAATTGCAAAGGAGAAGAGAGGTGGCTTACATGGAAGAGCCTTCTATCAGTATGTAGCATACACAATAAAAAGGTTGAGGAACCCCAGGAATAATCTTTCGCCGAAGGATGGGATTTCAATTTATGAACTCTAAAAAATGAATAGGAAGAGACACTGAAAAACTCAAACTCTTCTCACCAGTAAGTAGTTGGAAAATTCAGTGAAAAATCTATGCACAGCTACAACGGTGACGCCTTACCTAGGCTGAGGATCTAGAAATACTTACAAATCAGATGATAATGATCTTGCAGGAACACGGTGGGACTCTTACAGAAACACAAAAACCTCTACTCCCCAGATCTTCCTGCTGCACAGACTTTTTAGCAAGGTGAATCATTACCCTGTCCTTTAAAACTTAGTGTAGCCGACCAATCATCCCTACAAAGCCTGACCCTCCACCTCATTCTTCTATTGGAACCGGCCTGCTAAAACTTTTCCTTCTTATCTCTTTTATATCCATTTGCCTTCCAGGAACTTTCAAAAGTTTCTACAGCCTGATTTGTTCAGTTTTGTCTCTGAACGTGTTCGTTTTCCTCCTCGTTCTCTTTGCTTGCTCTGCCCCTTTCTACACCTGTCACAACTTTATTCTCCCTTGAGCCCATTTGAACCTTACTGTGTCAGCCCCTGTGATTTGGCTCAGGGCAAAAAAATACATGCAGCTCTCAAAATCAAAGGAAACGGATGTGATTCAAATGAGTAAAAGAAAGGAACCCCTCTGACTGTACTGGGCACACACTGGCAAGGGACAGGCAGGCCTTCCAACCACGTGCCTTCCTCAACATCTCCCAATGCTGAACTCAGACAACTCACATTGTTTTCAGTGATAACAACATAAGTGATTAATACCTACAAGTTGAAATAACAAAATGTGCAGTGATTTTAATCAGAAATGTTTACTTCAGAGAAGCAACATGATCTAGCAAATTAGATACTGGAGAGGGAACCAGGAATTCCTGAATGCTAACCCTGGATCAGCGATTTAAACACTCAGTGCCTGAGTTTCCCCCATCAGTAAAATGGGAATGATAATAATCTACTTCTATCTCAGAGGTGTTGTGGGGTTTCATTAACGTTCACGAAGCGAGCAGTATTATTTCCCAGAGAAATCATACTTTGTGTAGCACAGATGGTTATTGGAAAAAAAAATCATTAAGAGCAGTAGTGGGTAGGTGTTGTTCTGCGGCTGGCAATGTGCAGGATATCAGACTAGATGATCATGATGGTCCCTTCTGACCTTAAAGTCTATGAGTATGCAGACTTTGAACAAGGGGTCTATTGACCTATTAATAAAGGGTGAAGGTCACAGCAACACAGAGTAAGAGCAAGGCTCTCCCCACTCTTTGCTGCCCAATGTTGGGGTTATGGGCAGTGTGATCTCACAGGGAACCTCTTCATCCCTTGCACACCTCAGAGGAGAGCACTCTGTGCTGCTCCAAATAGACCAGTATGGGTGGGGGGGAGGGAAGGATTGGGAGGTGAACTAGGAAAACTGCAGCTATGCAGGATCTTGTGACTCAAAACTCCTGCATGGGGGCACACAATCAGTAGCCACTCTTAGCCTAGAAGCTGCCAAAGGGCAGTTCACAGCTGGGGTAGTGGTCAGAGAGGAGTTGCACTGCAGACCTACAATCTGCCCATGATTTGTGGAGAGGGCTGATATTTTCTCCATTCCTGTTCAGCATCCTGATTATTGAGGCTGTGTGTGGGGAAGGGGGAATTTCACCCATAATGCACAAACAAAATAAAACATTTGAAGACTTTTTTAAAACTAAAAGATAAATAAGGTATTTGCAATGTTTTTCCTCTCCATCTGTGCCCAAAGGACAAGTGACAATATCCTGTCCTAAGTTAAACAACGTGAACTTTCCTCTGCTGATGTAGTGTGTTTAGGAGCAGCTTTGGCTAATCACCAAATTTTGAGGATTCACCTGGGTACATATTATGGGTTGCCCATCCCTACTCCAAAGCCATACTGTATTTGGAAAGAGATCCAGTTTTGCTGCATATCAAGCATGTATTATTGATGCTTTTATTTACTGAAAAGAGAGTCACCAGGAAAAATACACCAAGATGTATCATTTACAATGCCAATCTAGAGCAAAAACAGAGGCAGCAATTCCAATAATAAAATGATTAGAGTCTATCCATATAAAAACACAAACCAAAATACAAACACACACACAAATAAAGCCTAGTGAAACCAGGCAAGATAAAAACAAACAAACACAGCAATGAAGGAAAGGAACTCCAAAAACAGTATCCAAAAGACATAGCACTTAAGCACCAGTGACTGACAGATGGGCAGAACTTTGGGACTTGTGGCTGGAAAAAATGCCCTCTCTGTTTTACAGACATAATCTATGCCAGGGATGTGGGCAGTGGAGTCCAACGGGCCTGGGCAACAATTGTTTCATCTGGTTTGAGTGTAAGCGAGAAGACAAAATGTAACACGGAGTTTTCCTTACGCTTTGGCACTACACCTTCTCCCTGAACTGCTGCCTAACCAAAACTAACAACCAGAGGAGTTTCAGAAATAATTTTCTGTTGATCTGGAGTAAATTCTCTACAAGAGACCAGTACATCCAATCACAAACTGTCCATCTACATACAGGCTCTCATAAATCAGAGTATACTGAGGGAGAGAGGAAGATACTGAAATTTACAAGGAGAGCAATGGGCAGTTTAGCAGAGCAGGCTGGCGGCCTGCCTTGCAATGCCCCGTGTGTTTTCCTCTCATTCCTTGCACTAGAATTAAAAAGGAGCCATAGTAAATGATATCAATGAGCAGAAGTGATGAAGCAGTGGCTTTCTAAGCACTCTTACATTTCCAAGCAGCGCTGTATAAAGGCCTTGAGCTATTCAGGGAAATGAATGGTTTTGCCATCCCTTTCTCCCAGCCTTAACACAATGTACACCACTAAAAGGGGAAGTTATAAACCTTGGCTGGCATGTTTTTTCCTGCCTGTATTTCCTCATAAACAATAGTGCTTTTTTTTCCAGTTCTTTTCTTCTAAAACAATTTACCCTGTATATGAAACAGCCCATCATCTCGCTCCATCAGGTTTCCAAATCATTCTGGGAGATGGCAGCTTGTTTCCAGCAGAGCAGTTCTGAAGCAGCAAATGTATTGTGATCTGCTATGCAGAGGGCAGATTGCTAATTGCAGTGTTAATTTGGGGGGAATTTTCAAAGCAACACTGAAACCATTCAATAGTAATAATAATATTATCTTATATTTGTATAGCACCTTTCACCCCAAAAGAACCCAGAACGCTTTACAAACTTCACATAGTTAGCATGTTATGGTAGATATTACAGTGACAGCAGCAACAGAAATGACAGGCTACATCAGATTAGGACAACCAGGAATCACTCCCCTGTCCCAATACCAAAATGCATTCACCTCTGGGATAGAATAGGGCAGCTGTTTGAAATAATCCCCACTATCACAGAAGCATTTATGACAGGAACTAAAGAAGAATCTCATATTCACTTCAAAGTACTGGAGCAATTAGATAAACTGAACATAGCTACTCAAACTGGCGAAAGTGGCCGACCCTTATGAGAGGTGAGGAGATTACAGTTGAAAATGATATGGCTAATGTGTTTCTTTACACATTTTATTTTTATACTTCACTTGAATTCATGTATACAACTGAATACATGTAAAATATTTATCTTTAAAGTTTATCCTCAAAGAATGTCATGGTCCAAAATTTTCAAATCTGGGTGCCTAAAATTAAGCACCAAAACCCATATTTAGTTTCCTAAATAAGTGCCCTTCTATTAAGATGTGCTGAGACCCTACAGCTAGGGTTGCCAACTTTCTAATTGCACAAAACCGAACACCCCGTCCCAGCCCTTCCCCAAGGCCCTGCTCCTGCTCATTCCATCATCCCCCCCTGTTGTTCACTCTCCCCCACCCTCACTCACATTCACTGGGCTGGGACGGGGGCTGGGGTGCGGGATGGGGGTGAGGGCTCTGGGGTGGGACCAGGGATGAGGGGTTCAGGGTGTGGGAGAGGGCTCTGGGCTTGAACAGGGTGTTGGGGTGCAGGGGGTGTGAGGGCTCCGGCTGGGGGCATGGGCGCTGGGGTGGGGCCAGGGATGAGGGGTTTGGAGTGAAGGAGGGGGCTAGGGCAGGGTGTTGGGCAGTTGTGGGGGTGTGGGCTCTGGGAGGGAGTTTGGGTGCGGAAGGGGACTCTGGGCTGGGGTAGGGGGTTGGGATGCGGGAGAGGGTTTGGGGTGCAGGTCCTGGTGGTGCTTACTGTGGCTCCTGGGAAGTGGCCGCCAGGTCCCTGCAGCCCCTAGACACATGGGCAGCCGGGGAGGCTCTGTGCGCTGTCCTCGTGCCCTCAGGGCTGGAGTGCGTGATGGGGGTGAGAGCTCTGGGGTGGGGTCGCGGATGAGGGGTTCAGGGTGTGGGAGAGGTCTCAGGGCTGGGGCAGGGTATTGGGGTGCAGGGGGGTGAGGGCTCCAGCTGGGGGCATGGGCTCTGGGGTGGAGCCAGGGATGAGGGGTTTGGGGGTAAAGGAGGGGGCTGGGGCAGGGTGTTGGGCGGTTGGGGGGGGTGGGCTCTGTGCACTGCCCTCGTAACCACAGGCGTTGCCCCCGCAGCTCCTATTGCTCATGGTTCCCGGCCAATGGGAGCTGCGGAGATGGTCCTCAGGGCGAGGTCAGCGTACAGAGCCTCCATGGCCGCCCATGCATCGAGAGGCTGCAGGGACATGGCGGCTGCTTCCGGGAGTCGCGAGGAGCTAGGGCAGGCAGGGAGCCTGCCTTAGCCCTGGTCCCCCACTGTGCCACCAACCGGACTTTTAACTGCCCTGTCAGCAGTGCCGACCGGAGCCGCCAGGGTCCTTTTTTTGACCGGGTATTTCTGTCGAAAACCCGATGTGTGTCAAACCTACCTATAGTTCCCAGTGACTTCAGTGGGAGCTGATTGCGCTTAGCAGCTCTGAATACCAGGCCACTTATTTGGGTGTTTAAATGTGGATTCAGGTGCCTAATTTTAGGCACCCAGGTTTGAAGATTTTGGCTGCAAGGGTATGTCCTTTTAGCGGGCCAGCATTCAACCCGCCAGACAAAGCCTCTTGGCTGTCTCCCCCCCTCAGGAGAAACAACAAAACAGCCTGCAGTAAGCAAACGAGGTCAAGTAAAGGTATGAAGGAAAAGAACAGGGAAATAGCCCCGTAGGCAGCTCCCTTCAGGATATGGGCCTTCCTTACTTCACAGGGCCCTGGGAACATTATAGTCTCCTTCAGCATTTACTGGGTCTTCAATGCAAATCTCAGTCTTTCCCCCCTTTTAGCTCAAGAGATCCGCGCCTCCTTCAGAAAGGGCAGAGGCTCTATTGGCTTTCCGCCCTCTTTTTGAGACTGGAAAAGCTCAACAGCCTGTTCCTTTCCCCAGGTCGCCCCCTTCTGAGTGGAGCCCCCTCCTTTTAACTCCTGCTCCAGTCCTGGCATCATTTGCCAATGCGGAGAGGCAGGGCCACTCCAGCCCAAAGCAGCCTTATCTCCTTCCACGCAAATGTAGGGTTTATATACCCTGTCACAGGAGAATTTTGAAATTTTCAGGCTTTTTCAAAATTGGAATGAAGCCAAATTCATACTCCTTTGAGAAACAGACCTCTACACGGTTTGTTTTCTCTAAGGCTTTCCATCTGATGACAATATTACCGATGTGGATAAGTCGCATGAACTTTCCCAGGTAAGTATTCCCCTTGACAGAAAAATGAGTGGCTGCTTGTCCCAACCAAGTTGACGTACAGTATATGGCTATATAGCAGGAAAGGGTGAAGTAGCATGTGAGTATGAAATCTGTGCTGTTATAATATATTCTATATTTAGAAATACTGTTCCAGTCTTTCTGTCAAATGACCCATAGCCAGACTGCTTGATCAGTGAAGGACTCTGTTAACTTGTTATTTCATCTTAATTGTAACCTCTTAGCACCACCAATCAGGATTTCCCAGCTGTAAATTCAGCATCAGGAGGTCCTGATCCTTAGCACCAAGGGTCAAACAGAGTCTCAAAGAGTTTCAGAAATCTATTACCACAGGTGGAACCGGCGGGAGATTTAACAAGCTTGAAGACTCTGTGGGGAGTTGATTTCTAATACAGAGAGCCCACAAATTTTCAGTGGCCACAATCATGGACTGGCGGTAACTGGACCTGTGCCTTCTCTAACATGCCCTAGTTGACATTTCAATTACCCTAAAGAGGAAGTGGGAAGCGTGCATTCTTGACGGCAGCTCTCTCTAAATCTTCTATTATCCAGCCATTTTTTACACTGCAACGATACATTCCAACACCTTATTTTAAAGGATAACATCTGATACTTGCCTGTAATTATGCCATTTTTCTCTACAGGTTCCTGCCAGCTGACCTTGAGAGACGTGTCCAGAATCTCAGTGAAACTCAGGTGTCCCACAGCTCCTGGCTCTGGCAATCAGAAAGGGAAATCTGTTAACAGGAGATCCCCATTTTCTTTTGATATGATTCATGCGGCAAGGTTAGCACTGAAGAAATAAAACACTGAGCCAGGGTCAGTGGAAACCAGCAGGAGACGTCTGTAAGAGCTGCAGGGGAGAGGGGGAATGCAAGGTGTTAAGAATCAATCTGGCTATCATCACATACATTATTTTATCCAGTCTTCATCCTCACTGTGCAGAGAACTAAAGAGGCAGCAGGCGATTCACACACACCTTGTTCTCTGTCTCTCTTCTTGGTCTAACCTAATTAGAACAATCAGGCTAGCTGGATCCGGAAAAGCAATTGTGTTTGCTGTTATCCCTCAACAATATCATGCAGACTATAGTCTTTTCCTGTGTCTTTGCAGGGATTGAGTTTTCAGCCCTTGTATCTGCAGAAACAGCATCAGCAGAATTTGGGCAGGGTCTTTTAACTTCACAAATCAAGGTCAGTGTTATCCAATCAGCACTTGGATAAATTCTTGCAAAACAGCTCTAAAAAATCTCCAGTATAATGGTAGCTATCTTCTGTAAAATGTATACAACTTCGTGAAACTTTTAAAGGATTTTTATGGTGTAGCTCAAGGGCTCTTGAAATGTTCAGTTCCCTGGTGTGCAATGAGACTATAAATTGGAATGACTGTCAAGAATACACCATCCTCCCTCAATTTTGATCTTCAAGGAAGACAACCTGACTGATTTTTGATCCAACTTGCTGTTCTCTCTTCAATCGATGCACTGGAAAAGGGAGCTTTTGGCTTACTTTATATTCACTGTGCTTTTTGTTACCTGGATTCCTGCCCAAATATGCTGTCCTCCAGCTCTGCTGACACCAATTGGCAATTTCTGGGCTACAAATTTCTATTTTATTTCCTCTTCACTTTTGTGCAGTTTCTCATTCCCTTCCCGCTATGAAAAAAGAAAGCCTGCCAGTAGGCTGGCTATAGCCACATTTGCAATTGTGCAATCCCAGAGAGGGAAACCTCTGAGACTGTTCTCCAATAGCCAGTAGTCAAAGCATTATAGAAAAAACTGCTACTCTGGTACGAATCCCAGGAATATCTAATAATAGCAAGTATGCAGTATTCAGGAGTGGGTATCTATATCCCTAGCCTGGATCTCCCTACCCACAAAGTTGCCATCCAATTTGCTGCTGCAGTTACAGTCCAATTTTAATTTTGTTGTACAATTCTGAAAAGATGGCATGGGTTACATTAAGCCACCGAAGACTGTCTCTCATTGGATGTCAGTTCATGTTTGATCTACAACTGATCAGCAAACAAATTCTTTTTCAGAATCACCAAGCATTGTTGTCAAGAAAGGCAGAAAGTAACCCAACTGTGAGCAGAGGTCTGGAAGGATCATGTTCTCTTTAGATTTAAAGTCTACATCTTTTTTCACCATGCAGATCTGTCCAGCGAAATATGAAATGAAATCCACATAAATAAACCAAGCTGTCGTCCTGGAGGATCTGTCCTCTGAAGGCACAGATTTACAGTATGTACAAATATCCTAACGCTAGGTCTCCTTTTAGCCATCGCAACTCCAAGGAAATTATTTTCTGAAGAGTCTTTAAAAAGTCAGGAGTACTCCTGTTCTTTTTGCGGATACAGACTAACACGGCTGCTACTTTGAAACCTTTAAAAAGTCACACCACCTATTCAGTATTAGCCAAATACAATAACTGTTCTTCTTTCCGCCTTGTCTTCCAGCTTTAATGCTTCAGTAAACACGTACGAGATTAAATTATTGGCTCATAGATTCCTGATGGTTATAATGCTGTTTCAGTGATCTGCTAATGTTTTTAAGTTCTAGCAGCAGGAAATCTGCTCTTTGAGCACAGAGATACCACACTTCCTAGCACCCGGAGGAGATGGACTATGAACGAGAAAATCTCTGGATAAATAGCTAGTTTCTTTTATGTTCTTTCAACACTCTCTCATGGACAACTGGACCAGCATTTGAAGTCTTACTTCTTGATCAGACTCTTCTTTGAAGGAACAATGACTAGCCTAACCAACAGTTATTAAGACAAAACAATATTTCTAAAACCACTAGCTAACCTGGATACATTAAGCAGTTTTTTCTAACTTACTTTTAAATTTTGGGCTGTCAGTACAGTGCTCAGTGAGGGGAAGAGGATTAAAAACACTGCCCAGAGCTAAGATTAGTGATGACAGACAATTGTGCAAGCCTCCTTCACACAGCTTTGCCACTGCAATTTAATCTTGACCTGCAACAACTCCCCCCTACCCCTCCAGACATATCAATCCTAAACCTCTCTTGAATAGACACCTCTACATGAACCAAATTGGCCTAAAATGTATGGGTTTTGAGACACAGCAAATAATCTCTGCACTGAACTACCAGACTCATTTTCATCCTTTGGTACAGATTTGAGCCTGGTTTGGTGGACAGGATCAGAATAATGAACTCACCTTCCAAATACTTGAACATAAAAAATATTTGTATAAAACGTTTGCAGCATGCAAATAAATAAAGTAATTACATTTTCAATGTACTTACTGACAAAAAAAACCCTCACAAATTTAGGCTCCTAAATCCATATTTGGGTATTTAAATATTTTAATTTCTAGTGGCCTGATTTTCTGAAGTGCCAAGCAATTGCAGCTCCCATTGATTTCAGTGGGTGCTACAGGTGCTCGGCACCTCTGAAAATCAGGTCACTTTCTTTTATGTGAATAGATATGGATTTAGAAGCCTAATCTTAGGAACCAAGGTTTGAAAATTTTGGCCATCACCTTTAGCAGAACTGTTTTCAGGCACGGCCAGTGATTTCTGGCTGGATTTCGCTATACTCACTATCTTCATGAGTGCACAGCAGCTCTGGTGGGCTTTGTGGTCCATCCCCTGGTGTGGTGAAACATAGAACTGATGTGTAATAAGCAGTGAATTTCTTCAAGTTGGTAATGCAGCCACTGTGAACTCCATGAAAATCAGGAGCAATGGTGACCACAGTCACAGACTCCGGTGCAGCCACTGGCCATGCCAGGAGCTGGAATAGAGAAAATTTAAATATAGATTAAAATTCATGAAAAGTTGTTTCTATTCACAATAAACTTCATTGCCAAGACCTTGTTAGTCCAATTACAAAAAACAATACAGTGAAAACAATTGTAAACTCTATCATTGTGCAACTTGAGATAATCCTGTTATTGGGTTCACTGGATGGGTTTGTACATTACTATCAACTCTCGACAGAGAATAAAAAGCATATTTTGAAAATAAATAGTCACAGTTTTTCCAAGTTGGGTGCCAGAAGTTAGGTTACTATATCCATATTTAAGCACTTAAAGTAACCTGTTGATAGACTCATAGACTTTAAGGTCAGAAGGGACCATCCTGATCATCTAATCTGACCTCCTGTAGATTACAGGCCATAGAACCTTACCCACCAACTCCTGCAATAGACCCATAACCTCTGGCTGAGTTGCTGAAGTCCTCATATTATAGTTTAAAGACTTCAAGTTACAGAGAATTCACCATTTGCACTAGTTTAAACCTGCAAGTGAGTCATGCTGCAGAGGAAGGCGAAAACCACTCAGTGTCTCTGCCAATCTGACCTAAAGGAAAATTCCTTCCTGACCCCAAATATGGCGATCAGTTAGATGCTGAGCTTGCGGACAAGACCCACTAGGAAGATACCTGGGAAAGAATTCTCTGTAATAACTCAGAGCCCTCCACATCTAGTGTCCTGTCTCTGTCAGTTGAGGATTTTTGCTACTGGCATTCGTTGATGGGCCACATGCCATCATAGGCAGTCCCATCATATCATCCCTTCCATAAATTTATCAAGTTCAGTCTTGAAACCAGTTAGGTATTTTGCCCCACTGCTCTCCTTGGAAGGCTGTTCCGCAGCTTCCCCCCTCTGATGGTCAGAAACCTTTGCCTAATTTCGAGCCTAAACTTGTTAATAGTAAATTTTCTTGTGTCCACATTGGCACTTAATTTAAATAACCCCTCTCCCTCCCAGGTATTTATCCCTCTGATATATCTGTAGAGAGCAATCATATCTCCCCTCAGCCTTCTTTTGGTTAGGTTAAGCAAGCCAAGCTCTTTGAGTCTCCTCTCATAAGGTAGGTTTTCCAGCCATTCGATTATCCTAATAGCCCTTCTTTGCACCTGTTCCAATTGAATTAATCTTTTTTAAACATGGGAGACCAGAATTTAACACAGTATTCCAGATGAGGTCTCACCAGAGCCTTGTATAACTCTTCCCTGTCTCTACTGGAAATACCTCTCCTGATGCATCCTAGGACTGCATTCACCTTTTTCACATAGGTACTCAGCACTTGTGGCTCCCACTGATTTCACTGGGTTTTTGGGTACTTAGCACCTTTGAAAATCAGGACATTTATATTTAGGTGCCTTAAAGGTTTCTTTAAGAAACAGACCTATAAAGTGCCAGGGAAAGATGTAATTGGTGGAACCCTTTTGAAAAGAAAAGATACCTGACTTCAATTAATAATTTATAAGTCATGAAAAAAATTATGTGGTAGATGTAAATGTGGCAGAAATGTTGTCCCCATGCCCGACATAATACTATTCAGAATTCCCAGGAGAAGCAGGAACTATAAAGCTGTTGCAATCTAATGAAATTAAAGAAATCCAAGCAAATAGGGTTTTGACAGTTTCAATAAAGTTTTTACTATCTGTTGATAGGTATATATCAGGCTTTTAGTCATTTTATACAGTTGCTAAGGAATTTTCAACTTACATAAATAACTATGCAAGAAAAGTCTCCAAAATTGATGGACTGAAAGTTGGAACTAAGTGTGTTAAGTGCTTCTGACTGAACAAAAGAGAAAATCTAAAATATGCGAAACTGAAAAAAAATATTTAGGGTGAAATCCTGGCCCCACTGAGGTCAGTGGGAATTTTGCCTTAGAGCAGATAGAAATATAGGGGTTGACTTTCAAAGGCACAAAGGTCATTTATGCACCCAATTCCCACTGACTGTCCAAGTTATTGGGCACCTAACTCCCATTTATGCCTTTGAAAATCTCTACCCTAGCATCAAATGAATTAGGATTTGCAACCGATCGAATGTTCCTGTCCTCTCAGTGAGAGCTTACATAGTCAGCAGATGTTATGTTAGCAGTGACAACAGCTCGCTTAGTTTAACATAAGCTTCCTTCTGATGTAAGACATTGTCTCTTATGATATACAGCAGGGCTCTGGAGATACATGGAATTCTCCAATCTGGCCCCAAGAAAATTATATGCAGTACCAAGAAAGTTAGACTGCCTAGATCCAAACTTTGGTTTACCTTGTATCCCTGATTGATACCATTGATAAATTGCTGTGGTGGAGGATTCCATAGGAACTGGATGGTCGTGGAGTTCACAGCTTCAGCTTGCACATTCTGTGGTGGAGCTGTAGGCACTGTTCAAAGTCAGCAGGGAAGATAGATTGAGGGTGGGGTGGAATGACGGGGAGGAGAAGACGAGATGAATTTAGAAACCTTTAGTTGCCATTCATGATTCACAGAAAATAACAACAGTGCTGAGAAAAGGGACATGTGATTTATGATTTTGGTGCCCAGCAGCGACTTAAAGAGAAAGGTAATTGGGTTATTTCTCATTTTCTAGTGGAGATTCCTTTAATGGGTATGAAATAGTTCTTGTGGCTTATTATTCCACTGATGAGCTTCTCCTAGAGACCCGAGACAGAAGCTTAGATGATGATAGGTGAATACATCTCTTTCAATTATCCAAGGCTGTAAGGGCAATCAATGGTTTCACCAAGAAATTCCCTAAGCCCTTTAAAATCAAACAAGCCCTCTAAGTAGACAAGCAAAGATATAATGTGAATATATAGGAATTCTAATTGAGGAATCATAATATGGTGACTGCCTCTGTATATCATTTACTGTTCTGAAAAATATACGATGAAGAAATCTCCTGTGGAATACAGATTATCCCCTGGAATAAAGTATTTTTTCTCATTTGCTTTTTCCATCCTATTACGGTATTTATTCATACAATACATGCATATTCAACCAAGATTTGCCAAAACCCGTTGAAAGTTAGCAAAAATAATATATGTCACAAATAATAAATGTTTTCAGAGATCTATCCATTGGTGGCCATGTTTGTTTATATTCCATAAAGGGAGGAATTCTTCACCACTATTTTTGATGCTTTAAAAGTACTGTTTTCATTACGTTCAAATGGGAATTTTCTAGTGAAAATTAATAACCTGAGTCTGAGAAATAGCCCCAATTCCCCACGTCCAACGAGAGTTATGGTTGCTCCGTGCTTTTCAAAATCATGTCATAAGCAAGACAAGCCACCAGAAAATTTGAAAAAGCACAAACGATTATTTGTCCACCAGAAGCTACACTCAGTGGAGATAAAAACATTAGTGGAAACTGACCCACACCAAACTAATAAAACTCACAATCAGCTAACTATAAGGGAGCAGATCTTCAGCTGGTATACACAGTCCCAGCTGCATAGAAGCCAGTGGAGCTATGACAAATTTATACCAGCTGAGGATTTCCTCCGAAGGGCCCTACAAAGGAAAATTAAGGTATAAACCAAGCATTTCAGGAATGACATTATAAACTATTCAAGCATCACACTTCTGTTTAGTCTTATGTCACTGAAATTCCTTGATGACTGTATGGCCTGAAATTTCTGTTACACGTTTACTACCCTTTTTCGCCCTTCTATATACACTGTAACTGTATGTCACCAGAATTCTATACCCGTAAACTGACTTCTGATGTCATTACTCATGGATTATACATAACCAGCAAGTTCGGGGTCAGAATGTATGCGGAGGTGCTCTAAATTATCACTGAAAGTAGAACATTATTCCTACCATATATTAGAATCCCCAGTATGCATTATAAGGCTTACAATGCTATCTCTTGCCATTATAAAGTTCTTACGGTTTAGAGCAGGGGCGGGCAAACTTTTTGGCCTGAGGGCCGCATTGGGTTTCGGAAATTGTATGGAGGGCCGGTTGGGGAGGAGGTCATGGCCCAGCCCCCCCCATTTCCCCCTCCCCAGGACTCCTGCCCCATCCAACCCCCCCAGAACCCCTGCCCTATCCACCTCCCCCACTCCCTGTCCCCTGACTGCCCCCCTGCTGCCCCATCCAACCCCCCCTCTCCTTCCTGACTGCCCCCCCGGGACTCCTGCCCCATCCAACCACCCCTTCTCCTTGTCCGCTGACTGCCCCCGGAACCCCTGCCCCTGACTGCCCCCCGCCACCCCATCCAACCCCTCCTCTCATTCCTGACTGCCCCCCCAGGATTCAATCCCCCTGTTCCCCACCCTCTGACTGCCCCGACCCCTATTCACACCCCCACCCCCTGACCACCCCTCGAACTTCCCTGCCCTCTATCCAACCCCCCCCACACTCCCTGCCCCCTACCACGCTGCCTGGAGCACCAGTGGCTGGCGGCGCTACAGCTACGCCGCCCCGCTGGAGCCAGCCATGCCGCCGCCACTGTGCAGCACAGAGTACCAGGTCAGGCCGTGGCTCTGCAGCTGCACTGCCGCAGGAGCTCACAGCCCACCGCCCAGAGCATTGCACCCGCTGCGCAGTGAGCTGAGGCTGCAGGGGAGCGGAAACAGCAGGGGAGGGGCCGGGGGCTAGCCTCCCGGGGCAGGAGCTCAGGGGCTGGGAAGGAGGGTCCGGCCCGCGAGCTGTAGTTTGCTCACCTTTGGTTTAGAGATTCATGAGAATGTTTTGATAGCATTACAGCTGTATACCACATTGCTTAGGAAATATTATTCCTCATTGTGGTGGGGCGGCTGCCCCACACAGGGAGAAGAAGGGGTTAAAAGCAGCACTAGGGAAGCTGAGCAGAATCCAGTAATCAGGAAAGGGCTTACTGAGCCCACCAATAGGGGGAAGCTGAAGCAGCCAATCAGGGCCGTGAGGGCCATATATAAAGGGCTGAGGGGAGCAGAGGGGAGTTTCTCTCTGGAAAGTAAGGGAGGAGGACTGGCTACCTGAAGAAGCACCCTAGATAGAGCAGTGTTGGGCAGGGGCAGCAGAGTGTGAGGGTGAGCTGCTGGCTGACCACTGCCAGGCTGGGGCCTTGCTACAAGGGCTGAGAGGGTGCTAGGGCTACGGGGGAAGTGGCCCAGGGAAAATAGGCAGCAGATTGGAGGAGGGCAGTAGGTGGCTGCCGGCTATAGGTTCCCTGGTTGGGACACAGAGTAGCGGGCAGGCCTGGGTCCCTTCCCTTGCACTCCACTTGCCAATGAGGAGAGTGGCCAGTATCCAGATTGCAGTTTGCCCCTGAAGTGAGGGAGTGCAGTTGGCCGCTGAGGCAAGGGGTGGGACTAAGGACTGTTGGCCCCCCTAGAAGGAGGGAGAAAGCAGAATGGGGCACAGCTGGAGGGCTGTGCCCATAAGAAGACGCTGCGGTCCGGGGAGCGATTGGGTCCAAAGAGTGGCAACAACAGTGATGGCAGGCATGACACCACTAGCTGAAGGTGGACTGGAAGAACCGAGAGATAATTCCCAGGATGACCAGCAGGCGGTGCCACGGTGATGAGTTCCACCCTGTTACACTCATAAACCTCTTATCAAAAACTCTGATGAAACCTGTCATGTCACTGGAGTCCTGTGATATATGTATAGTCCTATTCATAGCTTCCCTGTGTAGTGTTTTGCATATTTATGGCTCACATTAAAATAGGCTGACCAGATAGCAAGTGTGAAAAATCGGGACGGGGGTGGTGGGTAATAGGAGCCTATATAAGAAAAAGCCCCAAATATTGGGGCTGTCCCTATAAAATCAGGACATCTGGTCACCCTACATTAGAAAAGCTTATTTCTTAAATTAAAATTCCTGCCTTCCGGTATATTTCCTTATTATTTTTATAATATATTTGTCAGAGATTTCCTATTATAGGAGAAAAGTGTTTGAAACATCTTTTACACTTAGTTTGATGTTAGAAAGTTATGAACAACTCATTGACGGATTATAATACCCTCCTGCATGGTATTTTGACATGAGGGGTAAATCAAGCATCATCCTCTCTCCTTTTTTCTTCTCCTTAATTTTGACACTTCAATCTTATTGGTATTATATTGGTGTGTGTGTATATACATATATATATATATATGTGTGTGTGTGTGTACAATACCACTAGGAATAGTTTGTTGTTCGTAGAGTACAATGAATATATGTGAAGGTGACCGAATATTGTTCTGCAGGATAGATGATAGTTAAATATCAAGCCATTCCTAACAGCACATTCCTAACAACAAAAGTTGTTGTAAAACATTTTCTGTATCCTGCACATTGCCAGCTTACTCCTATTTTGGATTTTGTTGGACATCATCTTTTTCTTTAATGGTGAAATCCTGGTGCCATTGATTTCAGTGATGCCAGGATTTCATCCTGAGTTCAGAGGGCCTTTTAGGAACTGGAAAATCTGCCTTGTGGGAACTGTCACTTGCTACAGCATTGAGAATTTACTAACAGAAAAGGAGCACGGACCCTACAAACACAGGGTTTCATTTATAATTCTCACTCTAGTAAACTTCTAAGAAACCCAAGCAAACACTTAGGAGTATTTACAAAAGTTTTAGAAATGTGGATAACCAATTTTTTTTTCATTTCTTTTTATGAATGTTCTGAAACTAGAATAAATCATTCTAGTCCAAAAATACATATTACAAGAAGAAAAATGATGCGGGGGGAAGGAGGGGGGAAACTTGACCAGAAAAAAATAAAATCTTTGGTATGCTGGAAATCATGATTTATGGTATAATTTATCTTTGGAATTCTTTATAGAAAATCAACATCTACATCTTAATTAATGCATTTTAAACATGGAGAGAACAAGGCTGGCTAATGGGCATAAGCTTAATTTTATTGCATAAGCATAATACAATCGATTTTTATCAGTTAAAATGTGGCAATATAATCCTGAATGTACTTCAAAACATAACGCTAAATTCTCTCTTTATGAGCTGAAGTTAAAGTTGACCTCCATGGTTATCTGAACAAGTGTATATTAAAACATGAACTTGGGTTGTGCTACATTTCCATCAGAGCTGACCTCTCAAACAATGCTCCAAATTAAATCATCAGTAAGTAGCGAGAGCTGAAATTGGATACAAAGGTATCTCTAATTATACACAGTATTTAGCTACGCAGATCTGTGTTATATATTTATTATCAAGGAACACAAAACTTCCTTTCAACAAGTATTTACAAAGAAATCCTTATGTAATTGCATGTTGGACTTTTTTAAACCTAATTTTGGTAATGTTTGTGATTATATTGAAGCTCTCACATTGGAGTACAGCTCCAAACTTTGTGTGACACCTTTGAAATGTCCCTGAATTTCAGAGCATAGTTGGTATGACAGAAACAAACCTTTATATTCTTCCAGGTAAAGTTAATCTGGCTAAAAATGTATTAGAATTCAAGTGCTTGAATTGTAAAACATTCTAAAACGACTCTTAGCAGAAAAGGTCATGGAGGCACTGTAGATAAAAGCCATTAAATGGGGTTCGCCAACAAGATTATGGGAATAAGAAGGAATTAAGGATAAGCACATGTCCATGTCTCTAGCTATGTGTGAATAGGCATTTAATTCTCACACAGATTCAGATAGACAGACTACTAGTTTTAAATATAAATCTTCAACAAAGGCGTGCAGAAAGATCCCAAGCTCCTGACTTTCAGGATGCCAACTTTCACATCTCAATAAGGCAGGCTCACAGATTTTTCTCCATCTGAGAATTTGGTTGTTCCTTTCATGCAGTGGTTTCAGGTGCTAAGCTGTGGAGCCCCAGTGGGAGCTCTGGAAATAATTTTGCCTCAAAAGCACATAATTCTTATTGTGTAGCTGCTGATACACCCCCTTAGGGAATGAAGCATTTTCTCCCTAAGCACCTGGCCTGAGATCCAGGACTTTAATTCTGTGCCCCTTCTGTGTAGGGGCATGAAGGGGAAGTGAGGTCCTTGTTCCCTCCCATCTTGATAATCATAAAGCAGCAGTTCACAATCTGACCGTAGACAACTGGTTGCTCTAAGCAGATTCCCCTCTGCAAGTCTCTTGCTCTTTGTTTCAGCCACTTGGCCTAAAGGAATAACAGGGAGAAATCTATTTTTTAACTAACAAAGGACCCAACACTTGGAGATGATACTCTTGATTCAAGGATAGCAGCTACATTTCTTCCTCAGAACTATTTTCTACACACAGAAGGCAGCCCTGCTGGCAAGTTTTCAATGAAAAGGGAACAAGATTTCCTTTGTGACTCCCTTCATATTGCTAAGGAAGAAACATCATCCGAATACTCACCTTGCTCTTCTGTCTCTCCCTATCATGTCTATCAAGGATTCACTAATCTGGTGGTTCCAACCTCTCATGAGTTCAAGAAGCACCATTCACTCAACTGTTCCTAACCTTTATGATAGGCACAGGTATACCCAATAGAGGATGTCTCTAAACTGCACTGCTTTGGAAGCAAAAAAGAAGAGATCAGACTACGTATCCATGTCTTGGAACTTTGGGCTACAAGACTGGCCCTCAGAACTTTCCTGCTATCAGTTGGAGGAAAGAAGGTTGAATTGTCATATACAACATGAATACCAAGAGGACTGCTGAACTGGCCAGTGGGTTTCATTCTCTCCTTCTTCCCTCTCACAGGAGCAGGGTGTGTTGATGGAATACTTAGGTCTAATTTTGGTTGTTGGGTTTAGTGTGTAGGTGCTGGGTGGTGTTGACCACCTGCAATACACAGGAGGTTAGACTAGATGATCTGGTGGTCTCCTCTGGCCTAAATGCTATGACTCTAAGAGATGCATTTCCTTTTGCTCTACACTTTCCAGTCAAAAAGAATTCCTCGGAGAACAAGTTAAACCTCAGGTTTCAGGACCAGCACGAATGACCTCTCTCTTTTCTAGTTGGCTCATTTAGAGTAGACCTATTGGTTTCCTGAAGCAATGTAAAGTGCCCAAATTTATTTTGAGAGTGGGTCATAAAGGCACTTTTTTTTGGGATGGGGGCCTTTGGTACTTCAGTTCTTGCAGAAAATAAAATAGAGCAGGGTTCGGTAGTTCTGGGTTGTACTGGCCAAGCATGGTTCTTCAACCTGTTGGCATTGTCATTGGCCCTCTGTCTTTACTAATCTCATTGATCTCCTCTGAGTCAATTTGCCTGGTAGTATGGCTCGTGTTCATAATGTCTGAAGGTTTTGAGTGTATGTAGTTTTGAGTTTGCCCTATTGTAACTGGAGGGCATTTTCCATATTTCAGAGTCTAAGTACAGTAGGCCACTAAGAACCTATTTTGCCCCCTTACTCCCATTACCATAGCATTTGAACACTTCCCAAGTATTTAAAACAACAACAATTCTTTCTTTCTCATTGCCGCACTTGTTGAAGAACTAGCTTGAGTAAAACGGTATGAAATGGGATCGATGTTACAGACTGTTTCCTCACGAAATCAGAGAGATGTATATTGAAATTATAACTTTCTCCTTGGGGTTTGGCAGCAGCTTTTGAGCACTGGAGACTCAGGTATAGTTCTCCTCAGTGTGGAGCCACAGTCTCTCAGACACATCACAAAGGTGACCCTCGAGGGCTATGAAAATGGGTGGGGAATTGATGTCTGTCTACTATGTAAGTTACTTGAAGGCTAATGTACATCCATGGACTGGCATTTAACTTTGGGAGGAGCTGTTCAAAGGGAGAGCACCTCAGAGGTAAATAAGATTGAGATCGAAGTGCTAGATCCCAGAGTGAAGGGAAGAAAAATTGTCTCTCTCCTGGACCAAACACAGCAAGGGAGACAACTTGCATCATCCTCCAAAAGGCTTTTTATGTTTATGAAATAACTCTTCTGTGCAGAGATACTTGGAAGCCTCAACTTTTCACACAGTGATGAAAACTCCTGAAGGACTCTGTTCAAATGAGCAACAGCTACTCTGTGCAGAAAGTTGGCACAAATCCCTGTCAAAGATAACATCAAAGAAGTAAGGAACAGCTGGAGAAACCCTGATGAAGAAAGGCATATATATATATATATACACACACACACAGAGCATCAAAGGGTTATACTGAATATCCCACTAAAAAGACTTTTGGGGTTTTGAAACAGTCAAACCCTCAGACCTCAGGATGTTGCATGCTTTGCCAATATCTCTCATTATATTGACATTATAACTCAGTTTCTGTGAGAGTTCAGGTCTTCAGGCATCTTGCAAGTTACGTTCTGTCTTAGACACTGGCCACGAGTTATTTTAAAAGAGCTCTGAGCAGCTGATAATCAACTATGGGTTCTTGGGCTGCCACTACTAAATGCCAAAAAGACTAATAAAAGTCCAATCATATGCATTCAGGTGTGAGGCCACAGCTCATGTGGCCAATGAGGTGGAGGGGAATTCAATATTAATGTGTTGATCTGCTCTCAGCACTCATTTGCTGCCAGGGTTTTGATTGCATGGCACATTCAACTAATACCAGGTATTTAAGGTAATTTTTCTAGCCACAGACAGGCAGGTTTTTGCCAGTGCAATCCGAATCACTAATATGTGTGAAGTGGGGTGTGTGTGGAGAGGTGGGCAAGGTGCATAGATGCAGGTTTCTTAGGCTCATCTTTAAACTATATTATGTATTACAAGACATAGTTTCCACCCATGCTCTGATTTACATTCCTAATCGCCTGCTGGTTTAGGAGGCACAGTCAGCAGTGAGAAATGGTCACAAACAACAGGTGTCTGTACATTCTCCAATTGCAGGGAGAGTGGCATAGGACATGATACATTTCTTAGCATACGGAGACCTGATACTAACTCTGCTGCGCAGCCTCCCCTCTGCTCAACTCCAAATGTGAAAAGGATTCAAACTGTTTTTAAAGTGGGTTGAAAGCCCGAGGATATCCGCAAGAACATTAGGGGATGGCAACATCCATTATGGAGCTATTTATTGCTATTGTGAATTACTTAAAAAGGGAACACCTAGCTTTTTCATCTGTACTAAGTAAGAATTACATAAAGATGAATAGGGCATTATAGATTGTCCTGCATTATAAATACTTCTACCAGTCATACTGAACGCAGGACTCACTGCACTTTGTTTGTAACAGAGGATTTATATCCTTACAAATGACAGACAGCGAACTGATGAAAGATGATAACAGCAACTATCATATCAAGGAACATTAGAGTCAATTGCGGGGTTAAACAAAAAGTGTCGGAAGTCAGAAACCAGGGTCTTAGCAGAGGGAAGGTTAAGGTGCTGTGATAGCTTGAAGTGTCCAACTAAACAAAACTGAGCACAAAAAGAGAATGGAAACCAATGTATGAAAGTAATTTTAGATTTTCCATTTAGAAATCAATTCTCGGTAGAGAACTGGGATATATAATATTACTCCCATCTAATAGCAGAAGGCTTTAAGAAATGCATTTCCAGCTCCGATACAAAGTTTTTAAAGGACTGGAGGCTGTCTACTTATTTCTATATTGCAAGACTTTAGATTCTCTGAGATATAACTTGGACTGTTTTCTTGCTCTTTAACTGTCTTGGTAAATTGGTGCTGCACTTGGATAGTCTATTTTTAAAATCTCTCTACAACTCTCAATACATGTATTCACATCATAATGTACTCCTATCAACAATTAGCAAACCATTATATATACTTCCCTGATTAAAAACTAACATGCCCTGTAAAAGTGTAAGTTTCTTCAAATAGTTTAATTGTTTTTATGACCTACTAAAGCAGAGATCATGAGACTGTCTCTTGCTCAAAATTCAGTCCTGCAATCATGGAAATCAATGGAAATCTTAAGGGCCTGACTCTCAATTATGCTAAGGATTCTTCAGACTGATCCAGTACTGTAAACACGCCTTTCAGTACGTGTAAAAGTAATTACAAACCCTTTTGTTATAGATGTAATTTCCACCCACTTCAGGGCAGAAGAGAGGTGTAAAGGACTTTTAGCGTAAATAAGACTTATGGCTCTCTTTTCCTCTTGGTAAATGCCTCTATCTCACTTGAACCTCTCCTGTAGAATCCTCTGTCTCCGACAAACCCTTGCACTATTTGTTCACTCGGTCTAAAAATTAGTGACTGCAAAGGATTTGCAGTTTAGCCTGCAGAGCGGAGCTCACCTCCCTGTAAAGTGTACTCTGTCACTGCTCTGCTGAATGCTCCCAGCCCGGCTCCATTATAAGATGCCACCTGGATTTCATACTGAGTCCAGATGATCAGGTCTTTCACCAAACAGTAGTTAATCTCTGCACTGGTGATGTTCTTATAGTGATACTCCCCAGGGAGGCCTGCCAGGCGATACCTGCATACAGAAAAGGAAAATTCAATGCAGTCAGTTAAAAGGCATCAATTATAGCAAATGCACTGACTAGCAAAACAGCTTCCTCTCTGAAGATGCAATATTCAAACTTTTACTGCAGAATTATACAAAGGATAATAGAACGTCCTCAAAAACAACAGACTAACCCCTGATAAGATCATACCCTGCTTGACTGCTATAGTATTTATAATCTGATTTCACTGAAATTACATGCTCAGGGCTAAACAAAACTGGCATTTTATCTTGTTTTATGGCTGTAGAAAAATTATAGCTTTTTAAATGTGGCTTGTCTAGTAAAAGCTGTGATTTAGTATAAAAAATATCATGGACAGGATTTTTATCAGGGTGCTGATGTAAATCAGTTTGAGAAATGTTTTCTTCCTCAGCCTCAACCTGAAAAGCAAGAAGATCTCAGTAGCGTTCAGGCCTTCTGGTCTAAGGGACTGTCAGCTCAAGCCTGCATCAGGAATCCACATTCACAGAATGATTATAACAAGGCCTGAAACAGGGGTTGCCTAGGGACTGAAGAGCTTGCTAAAGAGTGGGAATCAGAAGAATGGTAATACATAGATGAAACAGTTTGCCAAATAAGGATTAGTAATATATCATAGCTATATAGTGATGAACCTCTGCCAAAGAGGTGGAACAATTGAATACATTTCCCTGTAGGAGGCGTTATGGAAAACAGAACAGATTTGGATGCCTTCTTTTTTATTGGTGTGTTCTTTTGCACTCTGAGAATCCACCGTTTTCTATAATTACCATTTCCTCTCAAACAACCCTTGGAAATTTGAACACTTCAAGTGAGACTGTTTGCTTTTTTTCCCTTTAGGAAACAAGCTGTGTAGTAGATACTTACAATATGCTAATCAACATATCAGAAATAAGTAGACCAAATGGCATTATGACTTGCAAATGAAGCATTGCTATTCTGTGAAAAGGCAACTATGGGAAGGTTTGGAATTTTATTCATCGTACTATGTTTATGCTGTTTTAAGTCAGCCCCTGCTTAACAATAACTAAAGGCTTACCTACATGAGAAAGTTTCATTGGTTCATTTACGGTGTGATTTTAAACCAATATAAATTTAATCAGTGCAATCCCTGTGTTTAGACAAGGCCTAATTCTTAGAGATTTTGTTGTTCCTAGAGAGATCTCAGTGCAGCTCTTGATCACCCAATAGCAGTGATACAGACAACCCCAAAGAGTTGGAAGAGCAGTGTGGCTTCCTGACTTGGGCATGTTTTGTATTGAGACTACATCAGCATAGCTCCATGAAATATTAACACAAAATCAGAAGGCAAATATAGCAAAGCAATGTCAGAATCTCTCCCTGGGATTATTAGGTGGCTCTCTCTGCCTCCATTCAATGCACGACCGCCCCTTCCTCCACTTATGGGATGATAGGAAGGTTGTATGAATCTTGGCAATGTCAATTCTTTGCTCAGCACTCTGTTTTCTCTCACAGGTAGCAGTCAAAATGTGGAGTGCTCCTGTGGTCTAATCTATTGTGCTCTTAGTGTGACACCCCTATAAAAACAACACTCTGCTGGTGAGAAAGAGAGCAGAGGAAAAAGGCCAGTTCAGAAATGTCATGCCCTAGTGATTTTTCTCACCATATATATACTTTGCTGTATATTGTATAGGCCTTGTGCAGTGCACCTTCACTTTTAAGATCAGGCATTCTGTCAGTTTAAGTCCAATACATCCTCTACGGTGGGATTATCATTCTATGCTGCAAAGACAGCGCAATGGACCTGATGTTATAGTGGGTCTTTCACATCCTTAATTTCAAAAGGCACCTTTAATAAAGAGCAACTGTAGTCTAACTCAGCTGAAACTAGTACAGAAAAACCCTTCAACAGCAGATACCTTCCTGTAACCCTCACATTTTGAATCCCAAGAACAACCCTGGAATATTACAGGGGAAAGTTTTATTACAATTTTAAATTCCTGTTGAATGGTTTGTTTCCCTACTCAGGAGCCTAGACACAATAATTTAAACGTCTAAAGAATGTTTTCAACAAACTCGTACAGACTGATGACAATGGACTGGATAACTTTCTACTAATATGAAAAGGGATGTTAAAGAGAGGACAGGGATCAATTATGCTAATTTGGCATGAGCTGCAGAAGGAAATGTTTAACCTAAAAATTAGTCAACATGTTATATGAAACAGTCAGACAGTAGAACAGGCTGCGAAGGGTAGGGAGGCTGCAAAATTGCTATCTCCAGAGGTATTTAAGGGCAGACTAACTACCAATCTATTAGGGCTGGTTTAGGAATATCAAAACCAATCCTGTGACAAAGCAAGGGATTGGACTAGCTGACCCACTAGAGTGCCTTTTGATCCCACTCATTCAACAGTATATCAGCACCAGAGAAAATGGTAACAGATTCTCTGATCCACCAAGGTTGCTTACCAACCAGAAATTCCCAGTGAAGACATCTTCCTCCGTAGGGGGAAATCTTCTAAAATAACCTCCCTCACCAACCCTTGAGTAAATGGGGAGGAAGGGACATAGTAGGGGCAGAAAGCGGCGTGGCAGAGCTGAGTTCCACCAAATGTGACACTATGCTGCCATTAGGGACCTCAGCAGTGTAAGCAAAGAGCAGGATACCTCCTGTTCCACCACAACCAGAGCCCTGAATCAGTGAGCTGCAACCAGCTCCCCAATATATCTGTGCCCAGTAGCGAATAAGGTCCTGCGGCTTTCCCCAGCAATCCATCTGAACTCAAAGCTTCAGCTTTAGTCTTTGGCATATTGCAATTTTGATTCACAGGCTTTCACCAAGAAATGTAGTAAACTGGCCAAGATTGATGGCGTGCAAACAGTGTTGCCTACAGTTACTGTTTGTTATTTATAGACGGACCCATAGATGTGCATGACACCATAGTTGCTGCAGACAAATCCCTGCCCAGAGGAGCAGATAGTCTATAAAATAGATATAACACACACAAAAATGACAATAAAAAGGGGTGGTGGAGAAAGCATACCATAGTGAGAGCTCGCCAAATACGGTATGTGCTGTGTACACATCTTTTCACTTTAAAAAATATTTTTTTTACAAATTGACATTTGAAAAACTGCCAGGTAAGAAGGCTGGGGTGCAGGAATATAGTCAAGAGTTATATAAACCACATTGTTGTATCTTCTGATTGGACATACAGACCTCATTGCTTGGGTGACAGGGAAATGGTTAACATTCGTCAGCTGTGTCTGCACTAGGCTTGGCAGGAAATTTCCACCCTCAGTAATACCACCAAAGCAGCTCCATCAATGGTAGCAAAGTGATAACACTAGTGTAAAAAGGGTACTAGAATTTTTATCACCATATCCTTTAGCAGATCTAGAGGACTGGTAAAAATACCACCAGCCATCTGTAGTCTGTCTAAACTGGGGCTCCAACCTTGCTTGGCACTATACCAGTGGTTGTACAATGTTAGATTTCCCAGAAAAGAATCGAGTGTAGACAAGGCCTTCCTGAGCAGAGGGAATGCCACAGCTGCCTGCTCTCACTGCAGGGACAATTAGGGAGCCAACTGGGAACCATGCAATCGCTGAGTCCAGCTGGACTGGTTACTGACTCCCAAAGAGACTAGAAAATGAATGTGGTCTGGGAAATCTCTCAATCTGATCATACCCTGTTTTAGGAGCCACACCCTCTCCATACATAAGTGGAAAGATTGGATGAAATAAGTGTTTTTCAGTTACCCATTTGAAGTCCCTTTACATTAACAGTATAGCTGGGCTGCAGAAAGACTATTTACTTAATTTATTTTCAACTCCAAACCCTAATCTGGCCATGGCTCACCTGATCTGTCACATCCTCTCTACTTTATTGGCAATATCCTTGTTCTTCCAGAACCCAGAATGCCACTGTTCCACTTGTGTGATATGTCTGACTTAAATTATGAGCTCCTTGCAGTAGGGAGTCTTTTATTTGTCTGCAAAGCACTATGCACGCATGGCACTGTGCAAATAATATCTAATGATAAATTAGAACAGAATTAGACATTGTCTTTTAAACACTCTTTCTTTTTTATTTGTATCACACCGCTAGGATGTCCACCTCTAAGACACTAAGACATTTAGCGCCAGACTTTATATTAAGATCCCTCTAGGCCAGAGCATAAGTCACTCACCTTAGGATGTACCCATGGAGAACCCCATTATGTTCACTTTCAGGAGGAGGCTGCCACTGAACCATGATAGACTGATTGGTACGTCCACTCGCTACTATGTTTTTAGGAGGAGCGCTGGGAGGTTCTTCAGGTAACATCAATCTAAGCACAAAAGAATGTGATGGGATGTGGGCGTTGGGAGAAAAAGCTCTAGCATTTTATTTTATGTCTCCACTAAATGTGAACCAGCTTTATTTACTTAAGTCCAAAGACTAGAAAGAAGCATAATGCTGATCAAACTACTGATGACTTTGCATGAAATAGTTACAACAAATCAACATAATAGAAAATCAGTTAAGCAAGCAACAAGGAGGACAGCTGAGGTAACCTTATTCTGTCTGAATCCCCCATGCTGCTTCAACTGTATGAAAACATTACAAGCCTGAATGAGTTAGAGCTCAGATCAGAATCTGTGACTCCTTTTGACTCTTTCACTATTTTTCATATCAAACACCTGCATGTTGAAAAAGCCATTTAAACCTCAGCTGTTCTACAATTCATGCTCATAGCAAGCTTTGGTTTATAAAGGTAGGGGGATACATCTGAAACTAAACTTGATGAAGCCATCTTTCTATGTCACAAGTGAAGTAATTATAGAAGTGACATGCAGTGACTGGGTGAGTGCTCTGCCCAGGCCAGAGTTAACCACTGAGTCTTAAACAACAGGAAAACATATTTTGGCCCTACATGCATTCATTTCATCTTCTTCTATTTTCCTGTTTGATTGTTACTCTGCAAAGATGGATGCACCTCTGTCCCCAATGCATGCAGAATGTGCTGCTGCTGGTGCTAACTGCCAGTATGGCTAAATACTGCTCAAAGTTCTTAGGCACTTCATGTAACCAGGGCTGTCCGCTGAGTGCCCACATCCCCGCACTGTGGTACAAAAGGTAACTTCATTTTAACAATTCTGAACAGATTAGGGGTTACTTCACATGCTTTACATAGGGATCTACTTTTACTTTACCTGCTGGTCTCAGTGCTATACTGGCCCTTGCCCACCTGGTTAACAGCACACACCCTAAATTGGTAGGTACGGGCTGGAGTTAATCCACTCACAGTGATGCTGGTCATTTTAGGGTTAACATTTGATAGATGCACTTTCCAGGGAGAGTCTGGTGGAGGAACACACACATGTTAATAATATTGAGGTGCTTGTTAAAAGCCCTTAAGAAGTGAGTGAATGTCTATGACTACAATATGCTTCCTTTAACTTCTTTCCTCAGAGGAACAAAAGAAACCTTCCTGTCTACCCCCATGGTTAGGTAGATTGCACATGTGTCTACTGGAAAGGGATGCTACCCTTGTCACTGTTTAATAACTAAAAACTGTATTCATTAACAGTTTAATAAAAGAGGAAATGAGCATAATAAAGACAGATGGGCTGTGTATTTCGCAACCCATCTGTTTAGCAGTCCATTACACACTGCACCTATGAGTGTCTCTGGCTGAAGGGCTGTAATGAAATTCACAGCTAGTCTGCAACATTTTTCTACCCAGCTTTCTAGCAGGTGTGGAAGAGTGACTCTGTCAGCCAGATTAGCTCTTTGCTGCAAGACCTGGGAAGGCTTCTACATGCCTGGATGTTTCCTACAGATGTATTGTCTTATATTCAATCTAATAATTTCTTAGGATGGCTCCTTGGAATAAACTGCTCCAGCGGTAGTGTAAAACCTCCACTGTCAGTTCACACACTGAGCTTCTCTGCTGTCTGAATTACAGTCCCAAATTTCAGAGAGGTGAAAAATGAAATATGTTGGAAATTAAATACTCTGTCTTCTTTTCACCTTAGCATGTCATATATTTCTTGTACACAGTAGGTTGCAGGGCTGTTACTAGCAGGTCACACTTCTGTACCAGATATGAAGTGGCCATAGAACTTCCTTCTTATAGTGAACAGATGTGGCTGAGGTTAACTTAAATAAGGTATGGTATACACTGTGCCACATAGTGATAGATTAGTATAATACAGATTAGCATTCCATTATATCTCTTCTACATTCCTACCATTTACAAAATTTACACTCTCATGCTGTCTTTGAAGTTCAGAACAGATCGATCTGTTAAGTGTCACTGAATCATACTGGTTTTCTAATTACATAACCCGAATGCACAGCAACTTTGTCATCTGGCTGTCCATTTGCTGCAACAATTGGCTGTGTTCAGTTTGGAATCTTTGAATCGTCATCTTTTTGTTCTCTGTCTGCCATCTGTAGAATTTTCTCTGATTGTTCAGTTCTGAACAAACTGTAGATGTTGACAATTTCTGTTGAACTCTCCACTGTTGGCCTCCATCACATATGTTCTGAACACTGAATTCTTTTTCTTTATGACAGCTGAAGTTTTTCTTTCCAATTTGACATGAACTCGGTCACCAGATCCTAGACGTGGCAGTTCTGAGTGGTGTCTGTTGTAACAGTGTTCATACTCTTTTTTTTCCTTTTTATCCAATTTGGCAACTCTCTTCATGTCTGGCCACTTTGGAAAAGACTATCTCAAGTTGGAACAGCAGTACTGAGTGATCTTCCCAGCAGAAGTTGTGTAGAACTAGACCCACCAGATGCTCGTGCTGTTATCTGTAACTCGGAGCAAGAAATGGCTCTTCCAGCATACGATTTTCTTGACTGTTTTTACTGCTCTCTCAGCCTCTTCATTCTCTTGTGAGTAATGTGGGCTGTTAGTAATATGATCAATCATATTTAGTTTGGAATGACTTAAATTATGCTGCACTGAATTGTAGTCCATTGTGTGTCACTAGTTGTTCTGGAATACCAAAGTGAGCAAAAGTGCACTTGAGCTTAATAACACTGCATCATGCTTTGTCTTTCAAGTTAATTATTTCCATGCATTTGGAAAATAGATCAGTACGATCCGGTAATGATGTCTTCTGAATTAGCATAAATCTGGAGCTAGTCTCTTCCAAAGTCTGTCTGGTAGAAGTGTTTGTACATTACATCGTTCAGCATTGTCTCTAGTTTATTTGTACTGGATCTCCTTTCAAAAGTCCAATATCTTCAAATTCTCTGTCGAGTTCTTCCACCGTTTTCACTAGGCCCATCATGGCTATCATGCCTAAGAAGATTGCTGGTCTTTGATAGGATTACCATATGTCTGGGTTTTCCTGGACGCAGCCTCTTTTTTTTGAGCCTCCTTTCTCTGTTCAGGTGACTTTTCAAATATCAGGAAATGTCTGGGGTTTTTGCAGAGCAGACAAACGGCTGCTCAGAAAGAGCCCTGATTGGTCCTCTTCCTAATTGGTCCCTATTAATATTAAGTTTCACTCTCTAGACAGGCTCTGTCATTACTAAGGCTACGATTTTTTCAGAGGTCGCGGAAGTCACAAAATCTGACTTCCATCAACCTCCGTGACTTCAGCCTGCAACAGCTGTGAGGTACAGGCCCCCCCCCAGAGCTCCTGGCTACCACAGGTGGTGGGGGGACCCCAGAGCTCCGAGCTCACCACGGCTGGTAGGGGACCCTAGAGCTTTGAGCAGGCCCCTGCAGCTGCCTAGCCACTGTAGGGCCATGTGGGGACCCCACAGCTGAACTCCCCATTTTGTCATGGATATTTTTAGTAAAAGTCATGGACAGGTCACTGGCGTCCATGAATTTTTCTTTATTGCCTGTGACCTGTCCATGACTTTTACTAAAAATATCCATGACAAAATCTAAGCATTAGTCATCACACATGATAGATCCACAGAAATAATGGCTCTTCATTGTCTGTAATATGAAGCTCCTTGATTGTTTTAGTGTGGCAAACAGCTGCAAAATATCCATATTTTGCACATTCATTACACCTTGCATCTTTGGCTGGACATGCCTCATCTCATGGGATATGATTTTCCACATTTTGTACATTTTGGGTGTAAGGCTTTGGTGTTTGACTGGAATTTGTCCCTAGTAGCCTGGGAGTTCTTTTCTCTTGCCTTAGGGTTCTTATGGTAATGACTTGTAGCAATCATGCTGCATCTGTTAATAGCATCCAAGATAGTTTATTATTTTCAAGTTTGATAAGTTGCTCTTGGTTTTGCTGTCTCACCAGCTCAGACTGCTTTGCTATTTGAATAGCTGTGTACAGTTAAGTCTATTTTAAATAGCACCTGCTGTGACAAATTTTTATCTTTTAACCCACTAACAAGCCTGTCTCTGATATTTTCATGTTTTGCAGTTCCAAAATCAGTTTTCAGCCAATGCATGCAGAGCGCCTAAAAAAATATTCAATATTTTCCCCTGGTCCTTGAAATCTCTGATGAAAACATGCTCCTTCATAAACCACTTGTTTCTGAGACAAAGTTTGCATCAAACATAGCCAGAACGCTTCATAATCATCTTTGTGACGGTCTTCAGTAAAGGCAAAGGATTTAAAGATATGCTCTTCCTGCTTCCCAATAGCATAAATTCTTCATTTTCCTTATAGAGTTTTGTAGCAACTGATAATCATGCAAAATACTGCTTCCCGTCTGTCCATTGTGAAGGTGTGTCAAAGCTGAAACTCTCTGAGGCATTGAAGAGTGGCATGTTGATGAGATCCTTTGTTGCTTTTTTCCAGTCTGCAACCTCTGTTACTTTTGTTCCTTCTGTTTTCCTCTGGCACTAGTTTACTTCTGACACCACATCATGTATTTCTTGTACATAGTAGGTTGCAGGGCTGCTACTAGCAGGTCATGCTTCTGTACTAGATATGAAATGGCCACAGAGCTTTCTTCTCAGAGGGACATACCAGCTGTTCACTAAAAGTTCCTTTAATGCTCTGCCAGGTATGGCGGAGGGTAGCTTAAATAATGTATATTACAGTGCCACCTAGTGGCTGAACATATATACAGTTTAGCATTCTATTACATAGCATGGCGTCATATATTCTCCCCCAAGTCATGACTGGGGCAGTCAAGAAGAGGTGACATTTGGGTCTTGTCAGTGGATTTAAAGACTTGTTCAGTTTTTAATAATACCAGCTGTTTTCACATTCCACGCTTAAAATTACAAACATTTCTGAAAACAACTGAGGACCTAGCCAGAGATTTTGGCAACATATCTGTGCATATGGTTCAGAACTGCACTGCAGTCCCTAACAGATCACCTAGATGAAGCCATACACTGCCTGCAAATGAAGATGAGATGTCCCAAATGTGTTAAATGTCACCAACATACAAATCACTAATTCAGTGCTTTGCTGGCTGGTTCTTTAACCAGTTAAAACCCTCTCAGGCTTGATGCCAGTTGGGCTATAAAGGCTGCATCTTTTAATTATTCAAAATATATTTATTATAGTAATAGCTTTCTGAGAGCAAAGTCATCTTAATGTGACCCCTGACACAGCAAGTCGTAGGAATCCTGGATAGATACCTGCAGAACAGTAGATTTCTCACACCAGTTGGGGTTTGTTTGGCAAAGGCTTGCTAACAGTGATCTTGACTACAAGAGCTCAATAGCAATCTACATTGAGAATATATTTACTATGAAAACCATAGGCTAAGTTTTCTCTTTGCACTCTTTACTTTGCCTTTCATAGAACTTATCCTATGACCGCGGCCAAACAACTGTTCACCTCACTACACCCAAGTGCACAATGAAAATTAATGGGAAGCAGGAGTTAAGGTATGGCTGACTTTAGTAAGTTCCCTGAAGCCACTTAATCAAGAAAATGGAAAAGCACACACAAACAAGAATGCTGAATGCCCTTAAATGAGCTAATCCGCGCTGGTCCATTTCCTGGAACAATTCAGTTTCATTTGTTTACTGCTAGTGTAAACACCACTTGAGTGTGCTTAACCCAAACAGTTCGATCTAGTGAACAGTTTGATTCAACAATGGAGCCTATTAATCTCCTCAGCACCTTGGGACTCTGCTCTGTTTATATACTGCATCTGTAGAATACTTTATTTATTCTTTTTCCTCTCCTGGTGGAAGATAAAAGATCTGGCAGGAAGAGAGATTAAACTGAAAACTAATATAAACGAACCCTATTCATCTCCTGGGCACTCTGATTTGTACAGGAAAAGTGGTTTGGGGAGAATTTGCTTGCTCATGGAGCAGCGGATACAGCAGGTTTGCAGAGTATCTTTAAAATTTAAATAGCAAGTCTTCTCTTGACAATCAATAAACTAAACCTGTTGAAGGGCTGCCCTTCCAGCTTAAATGCACAACCAAAACAGAATTACAAAGAAACTTGTTTCACCATGTAGAAGAACAATTTTGACATAGGAAACCTTCAATAAAAATTTCAACATCCACTTTCCCTTCCTTCAGGGATTACTGTCAGTCTCCTGACCCAGAAAGCCTGGAGAAGTTCCACGATGACAAAAGACTTACCAGGTCAATCTATTAAATAAACTTCCATTATATTGAGCAGACAGTGCTAATCTTTCATTTAACTTAAGCTGCCCGGAACATACTCTGGGTTCCGCTCACTCGGTCTTCCAATTTAATTGTTGTTGGCTGAAAAAGTTTCTCATTTAGTTATCAATCTGCTCAAACATGCTGGCTATTTTGAATTAGTGCTGTCTTGCCTTTTTTCAAATTAAGCTGCATGAAAATAAGAAAGTGACTCTATACTTGACAGGTCAAGAAATCAAATGGTAAAGAACTTCTGTTTTGATTGTCAAAAGAATTTCTGTTTTGGAGGCTCTTATTTGACACCAGTGACATTCCTTCTTAAGACAAGTGACTCACCAAGAGGAATTTCTTCTACACATTTGAGGTCTGCCTGCTGTTCTTAGGGGATATCAACTGAGTTGAAAGACTTCCTAACTCAAGATGGATGTCCTAGTCCTTCCTGTTTGTTGATATAGAACCATTGTTTTCTTAGCAGAAAGCTGATTTCCATAGCTCTGGAATATATTTCAGATGCTGCCCCTTTCCAAGATGCTATCGTATAGCCTGCACTACTGGAAAGTGCTGAAGTTTCTCTTGTCTCCCCAAATACATCTGTGTTCATAACAATTTGAGAATGTGAAATATTCAAGTTCAAGGCTTCCAACAGTCTGCAGGAATCCAATAGGGTCCAATTATTCAAATGTAATTTTAGGGATTTCATTTGGTCTGAGATCACCATCTTCTAAGGCAGGGGTGGGCAAACTTTTTGGCCCGAGGGCCACATCTGGGAATAGAAACTTGTATGGTGGGCCATGAATGCTCAAAAAATTGGGGTTGGGGTGCAGGAGGGGATGGGGGCTTTAGTTGGTGGTGTGTGCTCTGGGGTGGGGCCAGAAATGAGTTCAGGGTGCAGGAGGGGGCTCTGGGCTGGGGGGGAATGGGTGTGGGGAGGGGATTGAGGCCTCCGGGGTGGGGCTGAGGAGGAGGAGTTTGGGGTCTAGGAGAGTGCTCCAGGCTGGGATCAGGGCTGGGGCAGGCAGCTGGGATGCGAGGAGAGGCTCGGGCGGCACTTATTTCAAGCAGCTCCTGGAAGCAGCGGCATGTCCCTTCTCCAGCTCCTATGCGGAGGCGTGGCCAGGCTGCTCTGCATGCTGACCCGTCTGCAGGCACCGCCCCTGCAGCTCCCATTGGAATCAGACGGGGGCCAAGCCGCTGCTTCCAGGAGCCGTGTGGAGCAGACCCCGACCCTGCACCCCAGCTGAAGTGCCGGAGCAGGGCCATGCCATGGCTTCCAGGAGTTGCGTGGAGCGGCCCCAGACTCCGCTCCCCAGCGGGAGCTCGAGGGCCAGCTTAAAACTGCTGGCAGGCCAGATCCGGCCTATGGGCTGTAGTTTGCCCACCCCTGCTCGAAGGCCTTACGGACTACCATCCTCTAAGCCTTATGTAGAAATGAGTCTTGGTCGTAACAAATAGCCTTCAAGACATATATATTTAAGCCCTGATCCTGCAAAGGCTTATGCAACTACTTATCTTTAGAGTAGCAGCCGTGTTAGTCTGTATCCGCAAAAAGAACAGGAGTACTTGTGGCACCTTAGAGACTAACAAATTTATTAGAGCATAAGCTTTCGTGGACTACAGCCCACTTCTTCGGATGCATGATATGCATGATATGCATCCGAAGAAGTGGGCTGTAGTCCACGAAAGCTTATGCTCTAATAAATTTGTTAGTCTCTAAGGTGCCACAAGTACTCCTGTTCTTTTTACTTATCTTTAATCATTCGAGTAATTCTACTGAGATAGTAGAACTATACACAGACTTAATGTTAAGCGTGTGCATATTTTTTTTTTTTTAGGAGCAGGGATTTAATATGGTCCTTACCTCATTAACAAGTGGCTCTGGGTTATCCTATTATATCTCAAGGCCCAAATATTCAAGAATTCAGTAAAAGAGAAACAGGCTTTCACCTAAGTTGTGTCCAACAAAGCTCCATAGACACTTGCTCAGATAGCTACCAAGTAGAAGTAACTTTTGATTAACTCCAGAACATTGACACCCTGGCAATAAAGTGAATGGATCTCTTCAAAGATATATACAACACAGAATTCCTAGGTACACTATAGCAGTGGCTAACCATGTTATGAAGGCATACAGAATGATGCCAGTACAAATCCACAGTAAGCCACACAATCACTTGTTTGGAATGTCTATTGTGAATGTGGGTTCTTACCCTTGTATGCATGTAGTTTGAATGCTTAAGGAACGTTTCCCAGAAAATGTATTTTTTATTAATCAAACTATACATTTTCCCCAAATGCAACATGTTTGAGGCCCTATGACTCAAATCACCCATGGTAGTGGTCTATTGTGACTAATTAGTTTGAAAACTGCTGTATCCTGCAAGGCACATACACTTTGTTTTAAAGATTAGGTGAACAAGGTGAATGAAATCAGATGCTTTTCCTGCAATCCATCTATACAAGCTGCTGCTATTTCCCCCCCCCCCCTAATTAAAATCAGTTGTTTACATCTCTTTACTGCACCGATACCAATGGAAAAGAGCTTTCATCCATGCCAGGTGGAGCAATATGCCATTCTTCAGTGGAGCTAGTAATTAGTCCCCTGAAAGTTTCACTCATTATTTTGAGCCTTCTTCAGCTAGTTTTTTGTAACAGATACCTGTATTATGTATTTGCTCACTGTATGTACTTTAAAATGTGTAATGGATGTTAAAGCTATTAAAAATGTATTCAAACCACAACAGTCAAAAGAAAAGTCAACAAAATCCAGGACACATTTTGGCAACTATAACACTGCAAAATGAAATCTGTGTATTAAAATTGCACCGAATCAAGAACGAAGACTTCTGTGCATCACTGGGAACTGAAAAGTAATAACCCCACCAATCTTCATCTATATAACAACAAATGGGAAATAGGATACCTAACATATTGTATTGCTGCTGACAGTAAAAGAGCTACAGATACAAGCAAATGAGGTCATGGAGAGCATATGCAAAAAATATTTTCTGTATATGAAAAGGCACCTGTGGCCCAAAAAGAACAGGCAGAAAAAAAAGTAAAGAATTTTCTATGAAAAACGAAGAGAGAATTTGTTTACAAACATGTATGAGACAAAGCTATGTCAACAGTATAGTATCACAATTCAGCATTGATCAGGAACACTGCTGAAAAAAGACAGACGAGACACGATGCCAAGGTTACCTCAAGTAGGAAATCGGTAGGTGCCAACTAAGGCTAAACCATATACTCATCAGATGAAAATGATTCACAATCAATATATTCCGAGATTTAAAAAAAGAAATGAAATGGAGATAGTGAAGCTGTGCACTAATTAAAATCAGTGATACAAACCAAACTCGCTGCCGACATTGCTTATGGTCCTTTTGGAATCGATAGCAAATGAGTATTAATACATAAAAGGAGAGGACTGAAACAAGGGCACGGACATTCAGGAACTCAGAGTCCCCTCTGCCCTGCGTAAACAAGTGATTATGAAGTGAGAACAATAAAAGCAATGTAGATAAAACAAACAGTGAAAACTCAAAGTACAGTACAGTATAGAATGGTCCTGGAAGAGAGAGAATTTTCAGTGAAGAGAAGGTACTCAGTTCATAGAACGCAAGGGGGTTGGGTTTTTTTGCAGTTATCCATCTTACTCAAGCACACATCTATGATTTGTGATGAGATTCACTTAGTGGTAGATTAAAATGCCTTCAGATAAAAATTATTGGAGCTATCTCACCGTGTGTAAGAGTTCAGAGGATTCTGTGGAGTTCTGAGACATTAGTCACATGACTTCTGTAGAACTCTCTCAGACCTTTGCTGAACTTCTTACATATTTTATAAGGTGAATTATTGTGTTTTCTAGCTGATGGTGCCTTTCAGAACACCAGACTGGAATACTGCAAGGCTACACCTTAAGGCCACTAAGAAACTTCAGCTGGTGAAGAAGAAGGCTGACCACCTAATTAGCAGGCATCACATTGCACCTGCACATTGTTCCAGCGTGTTCTAAGGAGCTCCATACTAAATAGACTGGGAATCAGCCATTAAGAATCTTCTCAAGAGTTGCTTCCATGACAATAGCTATGAGCAGGAGCGCCGCCAGCTTTTCTGCTGCCCTAGGCGGCGGAAGGTCCCGCCCCGAAATGCCGCCCCCCACAAAGGCGACGGAAAGTCCTGCTGCCGAAATACCGCCACGGTCGCCGCCCCCCAAATTGTAGCGCCCTAGGCGACCGCCTAGATCGCCTAATGGGTTGCGCCAGCCCTGGCTATGAGTAGCACTTCAAAGCTATGCTAGGACTGGATAATTGCACTCTGCCTGGTTGATGTCAAAATCATCAATTCTGAAACCTTAAGTCTGAAGATCCATACACTCCAGCCTAGAAAGTGAGTCTTAAGAGCGATCCCAACCCCAGGTTCTCCATGTAGCAAAACAAGTTGCTATTCACTAGATCTGAAATCATCACAATTTACCTTTTAGATTTGCACTAGCTAACTTTCAAATGGTAGAAAAGCAGCGCTTTTTGCTTCGCCATGGGAAATCCATTTTTTGGGCCTGCTTTTCCACTTCTCAGGGTAGATGAGACAAGAAAGTCTCGCTAAGGTAACTGATCCCCAAAACGGGAAAGAGGAGCAAATAACTGCCCTTTGTGCACCTCACCCCTCAGCTAAATTCTAAAGAGGCATTAGCTATGTCCCTGGATAACATTGCAAACAAAGTGCCATGAAGTGGCAGCCTGGCAGGAAGAGGGAATTGTAAGGAGTGACAGTTCAGAATGTCCAGGTTTGCAACCTATGAAGCTAGGTATCCGTCTAGGCACTAGCCTCAATTGCCAACTTAGAGGAAGGGTGTTAAAATAGCAGAAAAGGGAAAGCGGGAGTTAACATATGAAACTGTATGTGCATTAAGGATGAGAGTCTTGAAGGCAGAGTGCATCGTTACCTCCATTTCCAGCATCTTTAGTAAGCCATTAAAATAATTTTTAACATTGCCATGGTATCTAGAGGCTCCATCTGAGATTGGGGCCCCATTGTGTTAGGAGCCATATGAACACCTAGCAAGAGAGAATCCCTTTTCCAATACACAGACAAAACAGACAGAGGGTGAGAGAAAAAGTATTGCTATCCCCATTTTACAGATGGGGAACTGAGGCGTAGAAAGGTTAAGTGACTTGCTTGAGATCATACAGCAATTCACTAGCAGAGCTGGGGATGGAGTCCAGGTTTGCTGATTACTTTAATCACCTTTTTCTCTTCATAACCTTTCTGATGTGATGTTAATCTAGATTAAAACTCAGGAGTTCTTGTTCCCAGTCCTGTGCAGAAACCATACTTCTTTCTGAATATGCAAATAGTACTAATATTTTGTCACTAGCTCTGGTAAAAGCTAAGCCTGAAATGAAGGTTGAATAGTTAAGAAACACAAGAGGTTGCAATGTATTGACTCCACTTACTGTTCTCAGACAACTCTACTATATAGTAGAGAACAGGGCTGTTTCCATCAAAGGGACGCACCCAGGAAAGCATCACACTGCGGCTGTATGAAGAATTTAGGATGGCCAGAAGATTCTGAGGGGAGTGAGGCAGCTCTCTATTTAAAAAGAAAATAAAAGAAAAAATGAAGGGATAAATCCCACAGAAAAATCAATCTACACTTCATTTGGCCCAATGCTTGTAGAAGGTTAGACATTCATATAACATCAGACTTGTACATAAGAACAGCCATACTGGGTCAGACCAAAGGTCCATCTAGCCCAGTATCCTGTCTTCCATCTGTGGCCAATGCCAGGTGCGCCAGAGGGAATGAACAGAACAGGTAATCATCAAGTGATCCATTCCCTGTCTCCCATTCCTAGCTTCTGGCAAACAGAGGTTAGGGACAACATCCCTGCTCATCCTGGCTAATAGCCATTGATGGACCTATCCTCCATGAATTTACCTAGTTCTTTTTTGAACTCTGTTATAGTCTTGGCCTTCACAACATCCTCTGGCAAAGAGTTCCACAGATTGACTGTGCGTTGTGTGAAAAAATACTTCCTTTGTTTGTTTTAAACCTGCTCCCTATTAATTTCATTTGGTGACCCCTAGTTCTTGTGTTATGAGAAGGAGTAAATAGCACTTCCCTATTTGCTTTCTGCACACTAGTTGTGATTTTAGACCTCTATCATATCCCCCCTTAGTCGTCTCTATTCCAAGCTGAGAAGTCCCAGTCTTATTAATCTCTCTTCATACGGAAGCTGTTCTATACCCCCTAATCATTTTTGTTGCCCTTTTTTGAACCTTTTCCAAGTCCAATATATCTTTTTTGAGATGGGGCGACCACATCTGCATGCAGTCTTCGAGATGTGGGTGTACCATGGACTTATATACAGGCAATATGATATTTTTTGTTTTATTATCTATCCCTTTCTTAATGATTCCCAACAATCTGTTCGCTTTTTTGATTGCTGCTGCACATTGAGTGGATGTTGAGCTGTCTGCCATTACATGATGTAATTGAATGGGATTTTTTTCATTTGACTGTTTCTCATCAGATCCTACCTGTATTTTATCATCTTCCATCCTCTCCTCCTTACTAGGACGCAGTGAATCTCCACTGATAGAGCCTCCCCTAAGGGATGTCTCTGTCCGAACCCCATGCTCCTTCGCACCTGTTGGCTTTCCCCCAGCCCTTAGTTTAAAAACTGTCCTATGATCTTTTTAATTTTAAGTGCCAGCAATCTGGTTCCATTTTGGTTTAGGTGGAACCTATCCGTCCTATATAAGATCCCCATTTCCCAAAAGTTTCCCCAGTTCCTAATGAATCTAAGCCCTCCTCACTACACCATCATCTCATCCACACATTGAGACCGTGCAGTTCGATAGTTGTATATGTACCAGTAGCCACTGGAAAATAAATAAAATAGATCTCTAAATTATTCACAGTTTTGTCCTGTTTCTAAAATGTAATTTATGCCGAGATTCCTATGGTTGACAGTGCAACAGCGAATGGAACTGTGACTGACTTATTGTGGAAAAAGCCAAATTCAAACTTCTTTTTTTTTTAATTGAGACAACTTGGTTAATACATTTTCCCCCACTTTTCTTGTTTTAAAAAAACCCAAGGCTATCCTAGCAATGCACAGAAGTAAAACATATAAAAAGTAAAACACACGGGAGACATTATTTAACATGGAATTTTTCATACTCATTGACACTATCCAAACAGAGTTAGTAATCAAAATTAGCATATATATTTTTAGGCTACAAAACAGCTTGATTAGCAGTGGATGAAAGCTTTTAACTGTCTTTGGTAGAATCTTTCCCTCATATTACAGGAATTTTTGGAAGCATCCAAGCAGAAAATGTCGTGAAAATGCCTGCAGAAACTCCATGGAAATGCTAAATGAAACATTAAAAAAAAAAAAAAAAAACCCACAACCTCAATTAAAAAGTGCAATTCCTAAAAATACATGTGCCATGAAAAATACTTCATTTGGATTCACTGGCTGAAAGCGATGGAGGCTGTACAATGAGGTGCGGAAACCAAATTCTGCTGCATTCATTGAATGCTGATCTACAACACATACAAAACAGGGAGAGCCATTATATTTTATAAACCTGAGTTCTATTTCTTGCTATCTCAGTCCCTACGGGCCAAGATCTCCCGGTCAGGGAAAGCAGAAGAAGAGAGAGTGCTGGTTATCACCCATTGGATCTACCTCTCCTCCCACGGTCAGAACTGACTGTAAATTCTTCCTCAACATCCATTATTGCTGACCCATGCCGGTCAGAGCAAAAAGCCATAATTGTACTTGACATTCTTGAATTAGCAAATGTACTCATTTATTTTCTTAATTCATTAAACTGCGGGATAGTTACCGCTCTCTAAAAAGCACAACCAACTCCTTCGCCTGCACATCTAAACATACAAATGATTCCAATGCAGACCATATCTTTAAATCAGAGCAGTGCAAACCATACTCTGAATTTCAGATTTCTTGTGGGAGGAAGAAGGTGAGTTATTTATTTTTGAATTAAACATTAAACCACATTAAGGGTCCTGTGCTGTATTTCATCCTAACCCCAGATCAACCTGTGCACCTTGGTTCAGAAAGCACATTTGCAATTAAGCTGGCAAAGGAACCTGCTGAAGGGAGGAGAGTGAAGGGAGGAGAGTGAAATGGCTGGTTGCGTAGCTGCTCACTGATGTCACAGCCCTCCTTCATCTATCACAAGGCCTTGTGGGGAATGGGGCTGAGATGTGCTGCAGCCACAGCATCTTCCAGAAGAAGACACTAGCACAGGGCATTGCATAGGAGCAGTGGCTGGGGTTGGAGTGGGGTTGCAACAATCTCCACCCAAATAAGTGTTTTATTAAGCACTTCATAAACAATTATTTGAACGTATTAAGGATGTTGCCAGTATTTATATTGATGGGTTAATCCTGTTTTCTTGTAAATATAGAGAGTTGCATTTAAGTTCATCTGGGGACATAAGAAGCTATATTATTGGGGAAGAGTTTGCAGGATAGCGTTTTTCTTTAGGGTATGTATTGAATGATTTTACAGAGGAAAATGGACATATCTTTTTTCACTCTCAATTCTGTGGTGAAATTTGTCCAGGGACCTAAAATGGCTTTCTGACAGCTGAAAAGGAGACTGTCAAGCTTGTCTAGAGACCCATTAAGGAAGCAGTCAGGAGACTTGTTGGAGTAGTGATATACATGAGTTAAAGTTCTTTTTAAGCATAAACTGAGTTTAAACATATTTTTGCTTAGGATTTGGTTTAGTTGATGATTCTGTCAGATTCACACCAAATGATAATGTTAATATGCGGGACAATTAGTTAGCAGCATGAAGGAAATGGGTGGTGTGCTCTGTTCCCAGAGAGCACTAACACCATGAACTGTAACTTTCATGCAATACACCTAGCACCACTAATATAACTTCCTTTAATCTTAAGGGTCTACCTTGTCTAGCAACAGATGGTGTGCACAGATTTAAGCCCCTGGGGGCGGATACAGAGTGTGTGTAAGAAACACACCTGATCAGAAATGAACATTTAAAATTAAAAAGAAATTGGAGTGGGGAAGGGTATTGCTTGCTCTCAAATGCACAAAAGTGGTGATTAACAAATATTAATTTCCCACTTTATAAAACACTTACACTTTGTACATAAGAGATGGTGGCAAAGGAGGAGGAGAGCATGCAAGGCAATGATAAATGAATCCCCCATCACAGTCATGAATATTCATGCCCCCAAAGAGTGCTGCTTTTTTCTTCTCTAAGAAATTGCTTTCCCTTGCTGCTTAAACATACTGAAAGTCATGTGCGTGCATGATAATTTTAACTGTTTTAGATTGAGAGGAACTTCCACCTAGGACTGTTCTGCCTCTAACAAACCAAGGAAGAGAACAAGACTTGGGATAATGATGTATGGGGCATGGAACAGTTGTCATCAGTCTAATTCAAGAACTGATTTTTTTCTCACTCTCCCAAACTACAAATAGAAATATAGAGTCATAGAATATCAGGGTTAGAAGGGACCTCAGGAGGTCATCTAGTCCAACCCCCTGCTCAAAGCAGGACCAATCCCCAGACAGATTTTTACCCCAGTTCCCTAAATGGCTCCCTTAAGGATTGAACTCACAACCCTGGGTTTAGCAGGCCAATGCTCAAACCACATATGAAGATCTTACATAAGAAATATCATGAGCTCAGACCATGCACCTCTCACGCTAAGGAGTCAGGTGTGGTCACTTTTCTCCATAACTTCCACAAGAAGACTTTCTATGGTGATATAGTTTTGTATCTGCCTCATACTGTCATGTCTGAGGTTAATGAGACAGCCACTGAGGTCATCTGATGGGACTCTGACAAAGCAATTAAAATAGGGGTTATGTAAACAAGAATGAATGTGCAGTCCTGGTGATAGGGCTAGAGAATAATGTTAGAGAGTTGCAGATGATACATATTAGAAACAAATACTGTAATATTTTGAGTCAGCTCATAACTGCGAGAGGGCAACTGAAAAATTTACACAGCAAACACACAGTGTGTCTTATAAAATTAGTTAGAAGAAAACTACTTGCTAAGGGAACTAAACCAGACATGTTGTTGGCGAGATTTCTAAGAAGAATGGCCCACGAGCAGGTAATTAGAGAGATTGGGACTGAAAAGGGGATTACTAAGGAGGCAAGGGAGATTAAACAAGCCTTCTTGTCAATTTATAAAAAAGCTTTGCTCCTAACTCATGAATGATTTCCTAAGTCAGATCCACCATACACCGGTTAAACTCTGGAGCAGGTGGCTCAGCTGATGGACCCAACAACTTGCTAAGAATTCGAGGTAGGAAATCTAACAAAACACACTGCCTTGATGGCATTGTCATAAATGTTTCTAACATATTAAATGAAGAGCCTGTTTTCTGTTCAGAGCTTTCCCATTTATCTCACCAAACTCCTAACACAGGAATGATTACTGTACTCCATACAGAGAACAGACAGTCTCAAGAAGAGTGTGCCTTCTTGAAAGCCTATATCATGGCTGTATTGAGAAATTACAAGTTTGGCCAGAGTCAAATCAGACAGATTTATTTCTGATTTCATTCCTGGAGCCAACACTGGATTTACCTCCATGGAGGTCAAATCCACAGACGACTAAGGGAGAGTTTTCTTATCTTACTCTCTCTTCTTGGTCTAAAAAAGCAAATACTTAAAAAAATTAATCATCATTATTGCTACTTTATATTTGATGGTAAATAGTTAAAAATAGTTTTCTATTTGTTTTTTTCAATTTGGATTTGTCAGTAATTTTTATATCCTGGGTAACGGCCCAATAGAGAGCTCGAAAACAACTAAAACCTTCTCCTTAGAGAGGAAGAGGCTTTCTGCCTGACTTCCTTCCTGTTCCCATGAAACTGTGAAATACACAGTGTGGTGGAGCAGAGAAACCCCTGGTTGGCCATTTGTTGAAAGAGTTGCTGTTGTTGTGCCTTCTGCTTGGCCATTCATTTTAGCAACTGATCCATATCCACTGTAGCAGTGTAGGGACAAGTTTTTTTTGAAGTGTGTGTCTTTGGGGGCTTTTTGTGTTTTTGGTTTTTAGGCTCAATCAACTCCCTTATGCAGGGTTTAGGTCGACGTGCACCTTCTCCACCAATTCTCTAATGGCTTGCCTGGAGTAACATCCCCTGGTTGACCCTTCTACCTGCAGCTGTGGCAGGAAGCCAGCTCAGTGGGGGGAGGAAGTCTCTATTCCCTATGTTCGCTGGGTGTTTCCATGCTCTTCAGCCCTTTATGATCTTTGTGGCCCTACAATGTCCTTCAAGAAAATAGAGTCCAATCACTACTGGGCATTCCCCAGTTTCCTCAACAGTCTTTTCCAGTCAGGGATGCAGCACTCCTCTCTCATTGGTTGTCGTGGCTGCAGAGACTCAGAACTGCATCCTGTGTCTTCGCCAGTCAGCCCTGAGCTGAGAGTTTTCTCCTTCCTTTCCCCCTCCAGGCCTGGCATTGGCTGCAGGAATAGCAGGGTGGGGCTAGCTTGGCCTATTGGCTCCCTTTAACCTCTTCTCTGCTGGTGTGAGGTTTTCTGCTCCATCACACACAGACTGAAAAGGCAAGGGATTGCCAAGATATTAGAGGACATGGGATATGGAATCCATAGCAAATGGCTTTTTAATTAGGTGTCATTTTGATTTTTGTTATTGCACATTGTTAAGAACTACCATTATTTATCTGGTACCAAAATTCCCCGACAGGTGACTCCTAATGAAAATACTTAGGAGTACTTTGAAGTCCATAGGATGATAGCTGCTGTAAGTGGTTAGCTCCAGTCCCTTGCTTTCCAATTTTGGGGAAGAACAATGGAAGTGGAAAACTCTGGAGAAAGGACTAAAGGTAGCAAGATGAACTGGCTGCCAAATATAAATTGTCTATTTTGTATTACAGGTATTTCTACCCCTCCTAAATTTTTAACAAGTAATTTTCTTTGTAGTGGGGGGGGGGGGGGAATGAAAAGATTTTGGTCTTTGGGGAGATTTTATTTTCCCAACAGTGTAGGGTATTACCATGATTCTCAGTCACATTCATTTATTCATTCAACAAAAAAATATTCCTCAAATGAATGGTGGGGGAGGAGGGTATGGTGCAGCAGGTCATGTCAGATATAGATATTACTAACATAGAATACTTTAAATGTATCAAGAACCTTTAGGATACTTTTGAGTTGGAATCAGCAAACCTTAATGTTTGGAGAAATACAGCCTGATCTCCCTGAGTTTATTCAGCTATGGGAAAATGGGACGTTTCCTTTGTGTATATCTTCTTATTGGGCAGGACTATAAAGATAAGATGAATGAAGCTGGCATGCTCTATTACTCGCAATTACTTTCAGGATTAGACATTATGAGTTTGGATGCAACAGAAATAGAAGTCCAGCATGCAAATGAATGAATGGAGAATACACTACATAGCAATTCCTTTCTGTGCCCCAGTACCACCAGCACAGGACTGATGAGTGATCTGTGATCTCTGGCTGAACTTTAGCAAGGTTTTTCTAGGACCTCCCTTTTCACACCTTTTTTGCTTCTGAGATATCTGCATCAGGGAAGACACTCTGTACTGTTTGCACCAATTAGTGTTATCTATTATTTGTATCACAGTAGGGGACCAATTATGTTAGGCACCACATATACATATAGTTCCTGTCTAGAAGAGCTTATATTCTAAATAGACAAGACCGACAAAGGGCTGGAGAAGGAAGCTTTTTTATTCCTTGTGATGATTCAGGGAATCTGTCTATGTGCAGCTTATGAATTGTGGTTGATATTGGGGATTTTCTGTATATCTGTACCAGACTTCAAAATCCACTCTGAATGCGGAACTTGGTTGTCTTGTCTGCTATCTTTTGTCTCCATATTGAGCTAAAATCCAAAATTTGCAAAAGGAGAAATTCATGCACCTGGCACAAGGCTAATAACAGAAGGACATTTAACTTTGACAATCATCCATTCAAATGGCAAATCGTTGGACAAAGAGTTGGCTGCTACTCAGGGCACACCAGTTTTCTGGTCTGAATTCCAGGGGAGAGGTTACTAAGCAACGGATCACCTGATGAGGTACTCTGATCATCTGATAAGGCTGAGCAGAGGGTCATCTGACAAAGGGGATGGGAGGTTATAAAAGGCAGGATCTCTCACTAGCCATTTTGGAAGTGAGGAGAAGGAAACATTATGACAGGCGAGAGAGAGACACACTTCATCATTAGGAGGAGAAGACATGTGCAGAAAATAGGTCTCTATTTTTTGTGGATTTGTGCTACTTAGCCAAATAATATTAATGCAAGTTGTCAAAAAACAGCATTCCTTTGTGTTCTTGCAGTACTTTATCTCAGTGAGATCAAAATATTACAATTCAAAAGTATAACTGAGTAACTTGTCAGTTACTGGAGTTCTCTAAACAGACTGGGTCTGATCCATTCCCTGGATTCTTGTGGCAGAAGCCGAGGTATAGGCTATCAGCAGAATATCCTCAAGGAGTGAGGACAGAGTGCCAACGGGCTCTACTCTGCAGGGGGACCCAAAACTAGCCAGCAGAGTAGGAAGTGGGCAGGGTTGCAGGGAGGGACAGGCCCAGGACACTTGAGAGATGTGCCCCTTTCAAGTAACTTCCACTGGCAGGAGTTCTATAGGGTGTAACACTGTTCCCTATTGATAAACCCCCCAGAGGTGAGCAGTGACATTAACACCACCTACCGTCCTCTGGGGATGAATGCATCTGATGGTGCAGCTGCTCCAGAACACAATATAAAAGGCTGCCTTTTGCTGAGCAGACTTGAGAACTATTCAGATTACTTAAGACACAGGAATGTGACACGTGTCAACATAGCTTTGTAGCTCGGCTTCAAAGCCTTGGTTATAAAGATGTGGCAGCTTTCCTCCCTCACACCTGTACACCTTTCAAAAAAATACCATACACATTGCCAAAGCCCACAAAGGCTCCAGAGAAATCTGGATAAATGGAAAGTGAAGATGGTTGAGTGGAAGGAATATTTCAAATGGTCCTCAAAAATTCCCACTCTTGGAGACTACCCAGCAGTAGAAATGCACTCCAGGAGGAGAGCGGAAGAATGCTTATTTAACAAGAGAAAGTTGACAGCTCTCTCAAAATGGGCATCTGATCTAGCCATGGAACTGTGCCTAATGCTTTATAAAACTGAGTTCCGTGTAGCAAATCTCAGAGGGGAGCACATTACACTGCCAGGCGGTAAAAGGAACTATAAGAATCTTCTCTAAGAGACGATCAGGAGTGACCAGCAGAAACAGATGCTATTTTAGTTACACTAAAGTGCAGTTTAACTCAGAAAAATGACTATATAAAAACATTACCTTCATACTCAACAGATATGCTCCATACATACATCAGTGTCATAGCTTATGACTTGCATGATACCAATACAATTCTATTGCATTTTACTCCTGTTAGACAGAGTCAACACAGCTAAGGGTGAATGAAGGACGTTCTGTTATGGCTCACACATCATCATCAGAATTGTTAATTAAATACCAATGTCAGGACCAAATTCTGTCCTAAATTAAGATAATGGGCTAAATTCTGCTCTCTGCACTACACTGACTTCAGTGAAGTTACTCTGGATTTAGATCAGTGTGAGTGAAAGCAAAATTTGGTCCACTGGTAAAACTGAAGGCAGAATTTGGCCTGCAGAATATTTATCTATTATTGCTGATGATGCACAAGGCAGAAAACAGTTTGATTTTCAGACCATAGCCTGAATATGCTGGGTTGGCAGACAGAAAAAGACATCTTACTTGTAAACTGATCATATTTGATCTAAAGGGATAGAGACAGAAGATACAGAATCCCACAATGCCTTAAAAAAAAAAACAGTCCTTTTCCAGAATACTGCACTTTAAAGGTCTTTAAAAACTATCATTAAGAGCAGAGACATGCCAATGGTTGAGGAAACTTTATTTAGAAATGCAAAGCAAGCAGGAGAATAAAAAAATGCCTCAGAGACCAACAGTTCTGAGATCTGTTGAGTTTTGAGGAAAGCAAAACAACTGGGAGATGCATTTTTATAACCTTGAGTCCCTGGAGCCGAGTTATTATTATTGCTATTTCTCAAAACATCTACAATATGCACACGTTTATACATGGTGGCTCACAGTGTCTCAGGAGGGCTAACTGGCTTCTGCCATTTGGAAGTCCATTCACTGCGGCATACAAACACAAAAAGGGACAGGGATAGCTCAGTGGTTTGAGCATTGGCCTGTTAAACCCAGGGTTGAAAGTTCAATCCTTGAGGGGGCCACTTAGGGATCTGGGGCAAAACCAGTACTTGGTCCTGCTAGTGAAGGCAGCAGACTAGACTGGACTGGACTCAATGACCTTTCAGGGTCCCTTCCAGCTCTATAAGATAGATAAATAAATATATGGAGATATACCTATTTAAAACTGAGGAGCTCTTAAGGCAGAGTCATTAGCAAGAAGAACTGGTTTAACTTTTTTCTTTAAAAAGTAATAGAAAGAAACAGTACAAAAATGCTCAAGAGAATTAAAAACCAAATATAATGTGCCATCAAAAGCCAGACAGCTGCAATACTTACATCACTTCTAGTCGAGCCTTTCTCGAATCATTTCCTCCAAAAGAAATAACCTCACAGGTGTAGTCGCCGATGTCACCTGACCAGGTCTGGCTAATAAGGAGGGTACCACCTTTCTCTACTGTAACTCTGGAACTGCTAGATGGGTTTATTGCAATGCTGTCCTTCTTCCAAACATACCTGGATGTCACAATGTTTCAAAATGTTAACAAGTACAACTAAGAAAGCTCAGAAAGATTTGTACAACAAGGTGATATCAGCTGTTAAAATTCTACAGTCAAAATGGCACTAAACTGATAAACCACTACAAATATTTTCAGGACATTTAAACTTTTCTGACCTCGATCTTAGACTAGTGACTAGAAAGAAAATTTGATACACACAAACAATGTATAGATGATGGAATATATCTATATTCCATATAGATATATGGAATGAGTACATTACTCATGAGTGGCAAAATTATGAGTGAATTTTGTAGGCCATCTTTAACAGGTGCGGGTAAAGCCTTTATGAAGTACTGTACTGCAAGTAATACACATTCTTAGGTAAAAGCAGTGTGATTGAATCTTCATCTGGCTCATCTCATTATCTCTGTGATATCAAACTCTAGCCCATTCCATACAAAAATACTCAGTAACATAAATATTTGCAAAAAGTGAACACAAAAGCGGTGCAAGGAAGTTATGGCCCAAGTGAACTCATTTTTTCAATGTAAGCAAATACTGCAAAAATGTTCCACAAGTATTTACCCAACTCTGATTTTTATACTATATGTGTTTATGGGCCAGATCCTTGGGTGTGGCCAAAATGCACAAAGTGACAGTCAGGAGGTGGTATATGTGCAAAAGTTAATTAAAGCTCTCCTTTGCACTCTCCTGATGCAGCTGATATTTGGGGTGCAGACCATTCACCCTATTGTTCTAACCAAAAGGGGCCAAAAATGCAGCCCAGTATCAGTGTAAAATAGAACCACCTTGACTTCCCCTTTTCTCCAGCCACACCCCCATACTCTTATGACAGCAGAAGGGAAGGAATGTGGCATAAGAGCTGCTCTGTTTGGTGTATGGATTTCAGGCTCTCACGTACACAGACTGATCCTCCCTGAGCTAGTTACGCCAGGTATATTGCCAGATTACACCAGTAACACAATGCAAAGTGGCTGCCATGCCAGAGGATCGAGCCTTGTGTGTGTAGATTTAGATACATGTATACAGCTACACAACATGTGTATACACAGCCCTACAATCCAGTATGGTCTAAAAATGTTTACATAATTTTATAGGTTCTCTGCACTGTCATTTTCTAATGTTTTGAAAACAATCCTCAAAGCCACAAATAACTTTTTTTCATTCATGTGTGGTGCCTTTAAATTGTGCATATTTCAATGCTGTCATTTTGTTAAAAGTGGTGAGCTACCTCTGAATTCTGTGTGCAGATCTACTAGTTTAGAGGCAAGTTCTGCTCTCCATTACACAGGGTTCAATTAAATGAGAATTTATCCCTTAGTTATTAAAGTGTTTCAGAGAGTGCGGACAGCCCCCCTCCTAGAGTTTCAGCACTCCCAACGTAAACACTTCTGAAGTCCTATTTGATCCCTTTGGGCTTTACTCTCATTAAGTAGCAGCTTCTGACAAGTTGGTTTTATTGATAGTGTATTAACCTTGACAGTAAAATCATGGAAGGCTGTATTGAAGTCATGAAGTGGAACATAGCTCATTGCAAATAATACATAAGACTGAAGTAGAAAATGGAATTTATGTGATTAATGATGCAGTCTACAATCTTATGATGAGGTAATCAAGGGTCTGATGCTGAAATCTGGGATCCTGAAACTTCTCACCTAATGACACTCTGATAGTTTGTAAAATTAAGTTCAGATAAGCCACACAAACAATAATGGATACCACCAACCTGATTGAAATTCTAGGGTCATGAGTCGCTTCACATTGTAGAGTGGCTGTGGTTCCCTTAATAACAGTGCTGTCTTCAGGAGGGTGAACAATAAAAGTGCGATCTGAAAAGAACAGAAGTCAGTGTTCAGGTAAAATTGCAGACTTTTATCTGGTCTCTCTCAAAGGGCAATGAACGAGTTATTTGTCACTCTGGGCAAGAAGCTCTCTTTCACTCTGGCAATGGGAGTGTGAGCGTGAAGCTCCCTGACTGGCATATGGAAGGTTGCCCAGTAGTTAAATCTAACAGGCAGGACACTCTTACCACTATTTTATGTGGATCCCGCCGCACCCCCTGGTCTAATTTAACTATGTAAAGCTGAGGTCCTAAGTATGTGATAAAGAGACTTTAGAGAAGCAGCAGAGGACACCAGCATGTGCAGCTTTTAGTTAGTTAATCTGCGGGCAGTGCTTTGAATATGAAAAGCGCTAGAGGAGTACTAAATGTTATTTGTTGTCTTTGCTGCAACCAGTTACTGGCAACCCCAAAGTCATAAAGTTCCAAGAACATCTATGGTGCCTATAAGTCAACAATAATATATTGTTATTCAGGAGCCCAGGCATGCTATTTGGAGTCAAAAACTGTGCAAGGGAAGAAGATACTCTGAAAATTATTCAGAAACAGGAAAATGTAAATGGCACCTTATCCCATCAAACCTATGCAATGAGGGTGGAAGAGGAGCAGTTTCAAGGAGAGTGAATGTTCCTCATAAGAAAGAGGTGTTTTCCCAAATGTTGCAAAACTATCTTCATTCAAACACCGCTGGAGACATAGAACACAATAATTGCTTGTAACTATAGCAACTAGATCAAATGTGAAAGATCTCTATTATGCTCAGCAAAGAGGTGGTGGCAGCTCATATCATCAGCTAAAACAGGCAGACAGACAGTAAAGTGTGGAAGATGGGTGGATAAAAGGAATGCAGTCCCAAATTACCGTAGATATGATAACCCATAACAAATGAGAAATCACAGGTGTACAAGAGATGACCAACTGAATCAGATCTGTACAAGTAGAGATATCATACTCTTAGAGACAATGTGGGTGAGGTAATATCTTATACTGGACCAACTTCCGTTGGTGAGAGAGACAAGCTTTTCAGCTTACACAAAAAAGAAAAGCTCTATGTATGCTCTATTGTCTCTCTCACCAACATACCTCATCCACCTTGTCTCTCTAATAGTCTAGGACCAAACAACAACATTACAATAATTATGCACTATGTCTAATATTACTAATACCATGTACTATGTCAGTATTATTTCTACTGTACCTGTGTAAGCTGGTTAGTTCTGTAATGGAGTTCTCACTGCTGTACATGTAGTGTGTGGTTATATTCAATCATAAAAGTTTAGCAAGAGAGAAAAAATGAACAGGGACCCTATCTATTACAGGTATTTGATCCATTGAGAAATGAATTATAATGGAGACCCCCTGCTGTGCTCCATTAAATATATCTGAATATAAAGCAGTACACATTCTTCTAATACTTAAACCATATGCATAGCCAGTAATATCAATATGCCATCCATATATGACAAGTGTGTCTTACATTACATTTATTGCCAGTATATTCCACAGATACCCTCAAGATCATAAGGTGGAATGTTTACATTCTTTTGGGGATGAATAGATGTAAAATGTGCACCATCCGCCCCAAGGATAATCAGTCCCTAAGCTGCACTTCAAAGAGAGGGAAGGAGAGGAGAGCAATATACTTTTTATAAAAAGGATTTTTATTCTCAACTCAGGATTTTTTTTTCCTGCTGTTAATGGCAACATGTTAAACCTTCCCTTTTTTAACTTGTAGCTTGGATTTCCCACACTGGGAATGTATCTCACCTTCCATACACCAGGAGTAACTCAGATGAAGTCAATGGGTCAGACTCTGTAGACCAGCTAAGAGGATACTCAGTACAAATCCAGGTAGTGGTGGAGGGCAAGCCAAACCTGAGTCTGATCGGTACCAGGCTGATCCCTAAATCAATTTAGAGCAGCTGAAGCCTGATGTATTTTGCATTGGCTGTCAACAACTGTCAGAGGTAACTACGTAAGCAAGGGATCACGTATGACCTTATGGCCACACACCCCGTGGCAGCAGTCAGGGAGCTGGTGGCACAGAAGCTATGAGGGTTGTTCTATACAGGGCAGGCTCTAGGCACCAGCGTTCCAAGCATGTGCTTGGGGCGGCACTTCTTAAGGGGCGGCATTCCGGCCCTTTGGGGCGGCTCTTTTCAAGGGGCGGCACTCTGTTTTTTGGGGTTTTTTTGCTTGGAAAAACCTGGAACCTGCCCTGGTTCTATACCATTGGAAGGTTCCTTTAGGTAGGGGGAATCCTTAAGTGGCCAGCTCTGCCAGCTTTAGGGCTGCTTTTCCCTGCCAGAGAATCAGCGCCAATGAAATTACACCAGTGTAAAACCTGTGTAAGTAAGATCATAGTCACTCTAATTTTTTATTAAATTAGTTTCTTTCGCAAAAACATCTTGAATAGCTATCCAAATATACAACATTTATATTCATCCTTTCACAAAAATGGATAATTTGATAGATTTATTTAAATAGACACATTATTCCTATTAATTTATACAAGTTTTTCTATTAAATGGAGCTGTATAATAGTTTGACAATTTCCTGAGAGCACACCAAAAACTGATTAATCCTTGATTAATGTTAGATTTAAAACAAAGCATTATCCTTACTCCAGACAGTCAGGATAGCAAAAGCATTCAGGGCTCCTTCAGAGTTGACTGCATAGCAGGTATAATTGCCAGCATCCTGGAGGAAGACGGGAGTAATCTGGAGCCCACCAGATTCAAGAAGAATGAACCTGGGAATCTGAACAGAGCCACTGGCTAAGATCTGGTTCCCTGAAACATAGGAGGAGGAAATGGCATGACTCTTGTTATTTGCAATGCATGAATTAAGCGATGAAATTCCAAAAGATTAAGTAACAAAACCACACAAGGTGCTCACACACTCACTCACTCAGTCGCGTGCACGAACACACACACACACACACACAGCCATCCTCTTCTTGCACAGAACAAACTAGAGAAAATAGAGACGTACATGCTGAATGGACTCTCCCAAAGTATTCAAGGGGAGAACAGAGCAGGAATTCACTATGGTTTCACAACAGAATAAGTGTTTACCTCTTTTCCATGTGATGGCAGGTTTTGGAGCCCCAGTAACCTCACAGCTTAATACTGCAGTCATCCCTTCTGTAACAGTAATGTCCATTGGAGGTCGGGTAAATGTTGGTGTAATATCTGGAATCAAAAAAGTAAAAAAATTCATGGGATCACCTATCAAAACAATCCCTTAAATACCATCCTGGAGTGGTTTACTTCCACTTTTATAGAGCGGATCATGGAGAAGGACATGACACTAATAAATAAAAACCTTTCAGCAGTGACTGTAACCTTTCATTATTCATCTCCTAGGAATGATCTAACACACTTTATTACCTAAACGGAAAATAAAATCTATCAGTGCTTGTATAAGTACAAGCAAGAGATCTTAATGATAAAAGTGGAAAGGTGTAAAATTAGTGTTTTGGGGAATACAGAAATCTAGATAAACAAAACTATTTGCTTTCATCTTCATAATACAGAGTTCTTTAAGATGAAAAGCAACTTGAGAATGACATTAACTTTGAAAGTTAAATGTCAGCCAAAAATAGTTAGAATCTGATTCTCATTCAATACATTGTCTACGTTTTTTCTTTCTTATTTTCCCCCAGTTGCACTCTATTACTTTTTTTTACTGCCACTTCCCAAATAGATATCGAACTGTTGCAGATCTGTTTTCTAAAGCCCAAAGAATTCTGGTCAGTACTTGTATATTGTCCTTGAGCTTAAAAAAATCATTACATTGGCAACCATGGAATTTTTCCAACAAATAAGACGGCAGAGTGATTCAATAACTACAACATTTAACTTGGTTTTTACTGTTGAAAAATATGTTTAACTTGGAACTTCTGACTTTATGTGTGTTTATTCCCCCCAAGAAAAATCTACCTAAAGTGTCATCCTACACAATCATAAAACAGTAGCATGAATTATATAAAGCAATAGAAAAGGAAAACTCAACTATAGAACTAAAAGGAAGAGAGCGAGCCCAATTTTTTCCCCAAAATTTTCTTTTTTTTTTTAAATGTAGCAATAACGGCCTGATCCAAAGGCCGTTGACATTAATGACAGTCTTTCCATAGACTTCAACGTGCTTTGGATCAAGCCTCAAGTGAATGCATTAGCTCTAGAACACTTACAAGGTTATGGAAGTGCAGGTGTTGCCTCTATAGATTTAATTCAATCAATCTGAATCAATCCACTGCACCCACAAAGCTGTCCAGAAGACTATACAAATGATTGTGGCCCTTCAATCAATTAGCTGAAATGGGAACATTGCTCTCATTAATCATTACCATAGTTCCGTACTCACTGGTTACATCCAGGTAGGTGTGGGTCTGTATTTCTCCAGCTTTATTACTGGCAAAACACTGAAAGATTCCGGAATCATCAGGATGCAATCCCTGGATCTGCAGCCCCCCGTTCGTTAGCACTTTGTAACGAGGATTCTGTAGCTCGTTGATAGGAACAGAGTCCTTATACCAGGCTAGAGTGGGAACGGGAACTCCTACATATCAAACAAAGCCAATTCACTATTATTCTTTGCCGACCACCGAATACTCTGTACAATCAAAGTACACAGCAATGTTATAGTCAAATATCTGAGCACAAATTTGAGCCCTACGTAGCCTAACTTGCCCCACCCAAAATCTATATAAATATATAGATATTTGTACAAAAGCACTGTTTGATCAATGGTGAATACAGATCATGTTATCAACGACAATAAGATACTGTAGAAAGCGTGATGACAACAACAGCAAATAATGATAGTGTGTGGAGATAACCCTATCATGTTTTCTTCCTCATAATCATACTTCATACCACACTTTGGGAAAAACGTTTTAAAACAAAATTTTAGATTAAAACCAAAGTCCTGTAAATGTGAACCATAGCAACACTGTGACATAGAAATTCCTATAGTGTAGTTTCATCCTGAATAAAAATCTTATATCCCGCTACAGTCAAGTTGTCAAAATTAAAAGAAAATGGCAAATTACACATTAGCAATGAAATGCTGAAGTGACTGTAATAGGTATTTTAATTCTTAATTTAACAATCCTTTTCATGATAACTGGCAGTGTATCTTTAAGCGATAATGTACAAGCAGCATATTGTATTCAGTAAACTTGTTTTAAAATTTGTATTTTGATTCATTTTCTACTTCACCTGTGGTTGAAACATTTGTGCATTAATGCAAACTAAAATGTAAACAGAAATCCTACCTTAAAAATAACATCTCATACTTTGTATTACTCTATTCTTGCATGCACATATATAGAAATACTGGCACAGGTTTTCACTTACGCTGTAGCCACTTCACACCAGTCTGCTGCACAAAAGGGACTGTAAATTCAGCAGTTCAGGCCAGTGGAGAATTTTCCCTTCCTAGTGGAGTTATTCAGTGGTGTAGGGTAGCCATAGAAGCTCCTATGCCACCCATCATGATCCCTGCATTGTCCTCCCACTCCAGCAGTCCCTGGCTCTTCATGAACAGCCCCCAAGGGCCTAAAGTAAAGCAGCCATAAAGTTGCTTTAATTTATGATGGAACTGGATGACCCCAAGATTGGGAGGGCATAAATGCTTAAACGACATTGACCCACCCCTAGTCTCCACCACAAGCTGTGTTGAGCTTACAGGCACAGCTGGAACTCAGCCCAGGATCTGAACCACTGACTGATTGTAAGGTAAGAGTCACTGTCTCCTGGTGTGGTCTTTCGATGGATCTCTGCATCTCCTGACTGGCCCTCCTTAGTTTGTTCTCAGTCAGGTCAGTTCCTGGACTCTCACCGCCAATTAAGTCTATCAGTCCTTCAATTTTAGGCCCTGCAATTGCCTGCCTGTTTTCTTAAAGGTGGCATTGTCACCTCTTTGCCACCCCCCAGACCTTTCTGCCTCCGCTTCCAGCTCTTCACTCTCCTCTTTATAGCAGGCCTTGTTTTCTCTATTGGTAGCAGCTATGGGTGCCTGCCTCCATGACTGGCAGCTCTGGCAGCTGCAAGAGGGTATGATTAGGCTGTTTGCTTGTGAACAGGAGAGACTCTCCTCCCCACAACTCCCCCATCTATACTCGGTATGGGGTTTGTAGACCCCATTACAGTCTGTGTCGGTCATCCATCCGTCTACCTTATATATCTCTAATGCACCCATCACAATAATATCTAGGCAACTGAAGTAGTCAATGGGAACTGAAGTTGCCTGATTTTCAGAGGTGCCGAGCAATCTCTGTGTCTCACATTTGTAAAGTGGGGATAGTAGTTACCTACATTACTGGGCAGCAGTGAGGTTTAATTCCTTAATGAGTGAAATTCACTCTAGTGAAGGCCCTTTGCCTCATTTAAGCCCATAGGATGCCTAGAGCCTTGGGCAGGCAGTGAATTTCACCCTAATGTTAGCAGACTGAAATCCTCAGATGGGAGGCACTATAGAAGAGCACAATATTACCATTATTTTGAAAATCCCAAAGTTACTAATATGACATAACATATCAATTTGTGTCTCCTTTCAATTTTACTCATCCTCTGGGTGTGGACAAAATTATATTTACCCAAATAAAAATGTACAAAAAAAATAAGAAGTAGCAGAAAAAGAATATTTGATTCATCCTAATGTTATTTATACAAACATGCATCCGTTGCCAAAATCACCTCTGAAGCCGATAATCATCTCAGAAAGAAATCCACTGTACACAGTGTGTGGTGTTTGATATGAATAGATGCAGTGTACCACCATGCAACAGGCACAATTTCCATTTCATACAACAGCCCATATACAAAATTAGTATAAACTCTAATGTTCAGAATTCTCAGTGCGAGAGTGTTATTCATCTTTTGAAAATCCCCTGGGCAAATACAAGTTATCACTGAGGCCTGGTCTACACTAGGCGTTTATGTCGAAGTTAGCGCCGTTACATCGAATTAACCCTGCACCCGTCCACACCGCAAAGGTATTTAGTTCGACATAGAGGTCTCTTTAATTCGACTTCTGTACTCCTCCCCGACGAGGGGAGTAGCGCTAAATTCGACATGGCCATGTCGAATTACGCTAGGTGTGGATGGAAATCGACGCTAATAGCTCCGGGAGCTATCCCACAGTGCACCACTCTGTTGACGCTCTGGACAGCAGTACGAGCTCGGATGCTCTGAACTGCCACACAGGAAAAGCCCCGGGAAAATTTGAATTTGAATTCCTTTTCCTGTCTGGCCAGTTTGAATCTCATTTCCTGTCTGGACATCGTGGCGAGCTCAGCAGCACTGGCAACGATGCAGAGCTCTCCAGCAGTGATGGCCGTGCAATCTCAGAATAGAAAGAGGGCCCCAGCATGGACTGATCGGGAAGTCTTGGATCTCATCGCTGTGTGGGGCGATGAGTCCGTGCTTTCCGAGCTGCGATCCAAAAGACGGAATGCAAAGATCTACGAGAAGATCTCTAAAGACATGGCAGAGAGAGGATACAGCCGGGATGTAACGCAGTGCCGCGTGAAAATCAAGGAGCTGAGACAAGGCTACCAGAAGACCAAAGAGGCAAACGGACGCTCTGGATCCCATCCCCAGACATCCCGTTTCTACGAGGCACTGCATTCCATCCTCGGTGCGGCCGCCACCACTACCCCACCAGTGACCGTGGACTCTGAGGATGGGATAGTGTCCACGGCTGGATCCTCGGACATGTTAGCGGACGGGGAAGATGAGGAAGGAGATGAGGAGGACGAGGCAGTCGACAGCGCTCACAACGCTGATTTCCCCGACAGCCAGGATCTCTTCATCACCCTTACAGAGATCCCCTACCAACCCTCCCCAGCCGTTACCCCGGACACAGAATCTGGGGAAGGATCAGCCAGTAAGTGTTGTAAAAATCTAAACATTTATTTGTAACAGAACAGGAATATTAACAATTTAAAAAATGGGTTTCTCATGATTAGTTTGATTAGCTTAACGGTTCAGTCATGGGCAGTGCAACTATTGAAAAAAAATCTAGCAATGTCCGGTTTTGCATGATTGTCCTGCCCAAGCCGCTCTACTGGTTAGTCACTGCTACAGCAGCTACAGTAAAATGCGGTCTATATGTCCGGGGATGGAGCAGAAATCCTCCTGTGACATCTCGAGGAAGCTCTCCTGGAGGTAATTGGAAATCCGCTGCATTAGGTTCTTGGGGAGAGCGGCCTTATTGGGTCCTCCGTAGTAGGACACGTTGCCACGCCACGAGACTATCAAGTACTCTGGAATCATTGCTCTGCACAGCATGGCGGCATACGGCCCTGGTCTTTGCAGGCTTTCCCGGAGCATTCTCTCTTTCTCGCTGTCAGAGATCCTCATGAGGGTGATGTCGCTCATGATGACCTGCTTTGAATGAGGTAGGGGAATGTTAGTGTTGGGACTGCTTTGCCGTTCCTTTACAGAACTGTAACCGCTGGTTTGCAGCCACGCGGTGGAGGCGGGAGAGGGGCAGCCGAAAGGGATCGTTCCCGGGGACAGCCGCGAGGGTGTGGGACAGGAGCAGACTTCCTGCTTGCCGAATTGCTGGCAGCAGGGACTGACATTGATTTCAATGTGAAATGAGGCCATTGCTAATATTAAAGTTTTAAGCTGCCACAAGTCTACGGCTTACCATGTCTGCCTGCAACAGAAATTCCGTTCTCCTGAGAGGCTTCTCAAATGTGCTGTAGAAGACCCCAGGCACTGAATGCGAAGGCCGAGAATTCGACCTTGTGCTGAGTGCGCATGTGAGAGGTGCTGTGCATGGTCTTGTTAACAGAGAAAGACTATGTTCTTTGTTCACAACTACATTTATCTTTCTGAGGAATTCACTCCCTTTTTCCCATTCCCACAGCCCCATCTGCGACTGTCTCACAACCTAGCCTGTCATCACACTCCCAGAGGCTAGCGCGGATTAGGCATAAGAAGAAGAGGACACGGGAGGACATGTTCTCGGAGCTTATAGCCTGCTCCAGAGCCCAGGCAGCACAGCAGACCCAGTGGCGGGAGAACTTGACCCGAATGCACCAAGCCAACATGGATCGGGAGGAGAGGTGGCGTCAGGAAGACCAGCAGGCGACTCAAACCCTGCTTGGACTAATGAGGGAGCAAACGGACACGCTCCGGCGCCTTGTGGATGTTCTGCAGGAACGGAGGCAGGAGGACAGAGCCCCGCTGCAGTCCATCTCTAACCGCCCTCCCCCGCCACCAAGTCCCATACTCCCCTCACCCAAAGTGCACAGAAGGAGAGGCGGCAGAGTCCCTGCTAACTCTCACTCCACCCCTGCAGAGAGCTCGAGCAGCAGAAGGCTCTCATTCCCCAAAATTTGACAAGTTCTTTCCTTCCCGCCTGACACAAGCCCCCGTCCAAGTTTCACTTTCCCAGTTCCATGTTTGGTTGATAATAAAAAATACGTTTCTGTTAACTACTGTTTCCATCATGTTCTTTTGCAGGAGGGGGGGATAGGGGGTTGGTAATTCGACAGGACAGTCACCTTTGGCAGGGTATATAGTCGGGGGCAGGCACAGCAGCAGGGCACATACATAGTGCAGTGATGCAGTGACTAGTTACCCTGGTTAGTCTGGGAGGTTGTTTTCATGTTATGTGGTGGGGGGTGGGTTGCTCTGTGACTTTGTGGCAGGGGAGGGCAGTTACAGATCTTAAGCGGCGGTCCTTAGGCAGGATCACAGAGCCACACAGCAGGGGATCTGTAACCGTCCTCCCCCTGCCACAAAGTCACATAGACCCCCCCATACACACAGTCCCTATCAGGAGGGGTGACAGGCTCCGTTGAAACAACCATCCCACCGCAGCGGAGCCTGTCAATCCTTGAGTTTAGAAGCTGCATTCGCGCCACTACAGTACACCCGCTCCGCACCACAGTCTGCGTCCCAGTTTTAAAAAATTCCCGCGAATACAGTATTAAAGAAAACGGTGTGCTTTAACAAAGTAGAACTATTTTTATTTTGAAATGTGTGTTGGAAGTGGGGTGAAGGGGGTATGTAACTGGATAGGATAGTCAACATTAACTGGGCAAAGAAATGGGGGCAGGTTTAGCTTCTCAATACACAAACTTTAAAGTCACAGGTTACCCTGCTCACTCAGGAACTTTGCTTTCAAAGCCTCCCGGATGCACAGCGCTTCCCGCTGGTCTCTTCTAATCGCCCGGCTGTCTGGCTGTGAGTAATCAGCAGCCAGGCTATTTTCCTCAACCTCCCACCCCGCCATAAAGGTCTCCCCCTTGCTCTCACAGAGATTGTGGAGCACACAGCAAGCTGCAATAACAATGGGGATATTGGTTTCGCTGAGATCACAGCGAGTCAGTAAGCTTCTCCATCTCCCCTTGAGACGGCCAAAAGCACACTCCACCACCATTCTGCACTTGCTCAGCCGGTAGTTGAAGAGTTCTTTTTCAGTGTCCAGGGCGCCAGTATAGGGCTTCATGAGCCAGGGCATTAGCGGGTAGGCTGGGTCCCCGAGGATGACTATAGGCATCTCCACATCCCCAAGAGTTATTTTGTGGTCCGGGAAGTAAATACCTTGCTGCAGCCGTCTAAACAGACCAGAGTTCCTGAAAACACGAGCGTCATGAACCTTGCCCGGCCATCCCACGTAGATGTTGGTAAAACGTCCCCTGTGGTCCACCAGTGCTTGCAGCACCATGGAAAAGTAGCCCTTTCTGTTAATGTACTGGCTGGCCTGGTGTTCCGGTGCCAGGATAGGGATGTGAGTTCCATCTATGGCCCCACCGCAGTTTGGGAATCCCATCGCTGCGAAGCCATCTATGATCGCCTCCACGTTTCCCAGGGTGACTACCTTTGGCAGCAGTACATCAACGATTGCCTTGGCTACTTGCATCACAACAACCCCCACGGTAGATTTGCCCACCCCAAACTGGTTCGCGACTGACCGGTAGCTGTCTGGCGTTGCAAGCTTCCACAGGGCTATGGCCACTCGCTTCTGGACAGTCAGGGCTGCTCGCATCCGGGTGTCATTGCGCTTCAGGGCAGGGGACAGCAACTCACAAAGTTCCAGGAAAGTTCCCTTCCGCATGCGAAAGTTTCGCAGCCACTGGGATTCATCCCAGACCTGCAGCACTATGCGGTCCCACCACTCAGTGCTTGTTTCCCGTGCCCAGAATCTCCTTTCGACAGCATCAACATGACCCATTGCCACCGTGATGTTCTCGGCGCTGGGTCCCCTGCTTTCTGAGAGGTCTGTGCTACTCTCAGACTTCAGGCCATCACCGCGTTGACGTAGCCTCCTCGCCTGACTTTTCTGCATCTGCCTCAGGGAAAGGTGTATGATAAGTTGCGAGGCGTTGAGAGCGGCCACAACTGCAGTGATGGTTGCAGCAGGCTCCATGCTCGCAGTGCTGTGGCGTCCGCGCTGTCACTGACTAGAAAAGTGCGCGAACTGATTTCCCGCCGGCGCTTTCAGGGAGGGAGGGCGGGAGTGATGGACGGATGACGACAGTTACCCAAAAGCACCCTGGACACCTTTTTTTTACCCAGAAGGCATTTGCGGCTCCACCCAGAATTCCAATGGGCAGCGGGGACTCCGGGAACTGTGGGATAGCTGACCACAGTGCACCACTTCCAATGTCGACGCTTTCCCCGTTAGTGTGGACTCACAAAGTCGAATTACTGTCCTTAGTGTGGACACACACGTTCGACTTTGCAATATCGATTCCAAAAATTCGATTTAAGTAAAATCGAACTACTCTCGTAGTGTAGACAAGGCCTGAGTAATGAAGAAACAGAATGGAATAGTCCTCCTGATATGGAAGAGGCTGGAAATGATTTCAAGTTTAAATAATAACAACTCCATTTCCCCACACATTAGATTTGATGGGCATTCAGATAATGAAACCTGGCATTCAATACTTTGACCCCTACCTTTAACATTAGAGTCATTTCTCAAATCCCTTCCCACTAACAATATTAGCAAAAAAATCCTAATCCTATAATCACCGTGAAATACATCTTTCCATCATTAACTCAGCTGATAAAATGAATATTACCATCTCTTTATTTCCTATGTTTCAGCCATGGATACATTCCCCTACCCCACAGTTATGAATCTTATCTCATATGGATAAACAAAGATCTTATTTAAGCATTTAGGGGCCTGTCAATAGCATTCATTTAGGCTTTTAGTGATCTTCCCAGAGACAACTGCCTCTAAAATTGTACAAAATTCCCTTTTTTCATTTTGCAATGAAAATTTTAAAAATAGCAAAAACAATTATGAATTTTGTCTTTATTTCTCCCTGATCCGTCCTAACGGAAAATCTAGAGAAGGAAACATTTTAAAGATCTTTATTCCTCCATGTAGGCATTTTGCCAACCCTTGGTCCTACCTTGCTGTTTGAGGGGATGCAGTGTGATCTAAAGATTCATAAAATAAAATTATCATAATACTTAGCGTTTATAGAGTGCCATACATTTTCCAAAGCACTCTACCAAGATTAGAAAATTAATCTAATGGTTAGAGAGGAGACTGGGAGCCAGAAAAGTTGGACTTCATTCCTGGCTTTACCACTCACTATATGACTTTGGGCAAGTAACTTAACCATACTGTGGCTCAGTTTCCCCACCTGTAAATAGGGCTAACAATCTTTAACTATTTTATAGCCATGGTCTGAATTTTAGCAATTGTACATGGAGATCATGGATTAAAGACTAGAGAAGTTTAAATTATTATTTTTGTTATTTATTTTTTATAGCACCACCATCTCCCAGTGGGCTGCCGTGTCCCACAAGTATCCTTCCATCTACTTGTCTACACAGGTAGAACTGTTGTCCAATTAACTGCACTCCCATGACACCACCAATGCGGCCTGTAGCTCCATGCTTTCTATAAGTAAATAAGGAAGGATAAAAAAAGTGCATTGAAAATGTACAAAGCATCAATGGCTGCTGAGAGATATATACCCCAGCCTGGTTACAGTACAGTTGGATATACTGAAATTCCATTTATGAGGAAGTAAAAAGCTAGTCTGTGCAGGTTGCAATTTTATTTATAGTTAATCGCTACTTATACTGTGAAATTAATCCGTCTCTCACACTCACAGTGCGCAAAGGCTGAGTAAATGGGCTTTGTGCACAGACTTCCACAGGAGCTGGGTGAAGTCAAATCCACCTTCATACCTGTGGCCAAGGCATAGGGCAGCTGAGCTGGAACAGAAGCAGCAACCTCTTTTTAAGGATTTGTGGCAGCTTGATCTGTGTAATTACAGATCTAGTGTCTCCCCAATCACTCCTGTGCCTCTAATCCCTACTCTTTCCTAATTTATATTGAGCTGGCGTGTGGCCAGGAGTCCCTCTGCATGCCTGTTATGCAGCTAACCAAGACTCTGGCAGAAGAACTGCCTTGCTGTCCATGGATTGGATCCACATTGAAGCTATATTAATTGATTTGGCTATAAGAGGGTTCCACTGCACAAACAGGATCCAGGCCATAAGACTGCTTAGGTGTGCCCCGCTAGTTCCCCAGGGAGCTAGATGGAAGGAAGAGTAGGTCTGGAAGAGAAGTCAGAAAGCACCATGAGGTCTGCATGACCTCTCAAGGAGAGGTTTTTTCTTTTAATAGCTGACGAGCAGTTGGGGTTTTAGATAGTTCTCCCATTGGGCACGGCAGAGAGTCCAGAGGCTCGAGTTATTTGCTTGCCACACACTTGACAAATCTCAGAAAAATACTATTATAGCCAGTTTTGCTATAAAAAACTTTGTGATTTAAAAAACAACAACAGCTACTTGGGTGAGAATCTCATCTGGGTAACAGAAAAATCCCAATATATTTACCATAATATGAACTGATAGCACTCTGCAGCACCTTATTTGGCACAGGCAGGGGGTGGGGTGAATTAGTGGGAATGGAAACAACAACATGCTATAAAGAACATTCATATTGTCAAAAACAGCTGGTGTTGGGAAAGTAGTATTTGAAATAGTTAATGATTTACAGTTTTCTCACAGTGCTCTTGTGTATATAACTGTTTTAATGACAATATTTTGCACTTATAGCACCTTTCATCTCAGGACCTCAAGGCATTTTACTGGGTGTGCACTATTATCTCCATTTATGGATAGGGAATCTGAGGCATTGAGAGGCTAAATAACATGCCAAGGTCATAAGTCAATTCAGTGGCAGAGTTGAACATAATATTCAGGGTTAGAAACTTGCAGCTCACTGTTCTAATCACTAGATTATGGTGCTTCCTATTTTTTAATTAGAAGGCATGCTTCTGCTTCTTTGGAATTGTATCGAAAAAAGCATTTCATTTTAAGTCCAGTTATAAGTATTTTGAAGGTTGTTATGGCATTAAAACACCTTCCAATTAAAAACGGAAAGAAAGAGTGCTGTTGTAGAAGTGTAACTACACTTGAACATTACTGCAACTGACATTTCTACTCAGTGTAAAAGCACCATAATTTTCAACAAGGAGGTTTAAGTATTGGAATTATTGATTGTTTCGCGGCGTCCCAAGTTATGAGTCCCAAAGCCATTGTTTTACTTCAGTTAATTTACTGGCTCAAGACCGTAATCCTTTTTAGCCAACTACAATTGTAGAAAGTATCCTCTAAAGCAAGGAACATGAACGGAAGGAGCAGGGGCTATTTTGCCCAGGAGACAAGCAGCATTAATGTTACCCAGCTCTTATACCAAAATTCCACTTACTTGCATCACATGTACAAAACAAAACTAAAAGAACAGCCCAATTTTCTAAAGGTGAAGGGGCAGCTCCTCAGATGTTGTAAATGGTCATAGCTCACTGAAATCTACCCCGAAATGTTAGGAATTGGTATTGGGTGCTTTATTCAACAGAGGGTGCATTTATTTTTTCCAAGCTCGTACCCCTTTTAAGCAGCTTCATATACTTTATGTACTGCGCACTCACCCATCGCCTGACATAAGAGGTCCACTGTTTTCTCCACCTCGGCCAAAATTCGACTCTCAGGCTCAGCAGTGAAATAGGGTGGCTCTTTAGAATAGAAAGGAAATAAACAACAAAATGAAAACTGAGGTTGATTTAAAGAATTTAATATAGTTTCCTCACAAATGCTGTATTTAATATAGTATAATACAAACTGCCTAGTTCATCTCCTGTTTGGGGATCATGGGAGGGTTTTTTGTTGTTTTTTGCTATGATGAATATGAATTTCAAAGATAGCTGAGCCGATGCCAATTTATATTTAGGGTTTCACACTGCAAATTAATACTCAGTGCAGCGGCTACTTTTCATTTTATAGGTTTGAATCATGGAATGTTTTAATTCTGTTTAGAAGGGCCATCCCAAGAGGTTCATAAAGGTTTATATTTACAGCATAATATTTTATAGAATAGTTTGCTTCAGTATCTAAGCTAAACACCAGCTTCTCATGAAGTCATGAAGCATGTCAAATAAAGTGCCATACCATGCCAGTGACCCTATATCAGAAAGTAAGCACAGTATATTAAAAAAAACCCTAACAGTTTTATTTGTTGAAAGCAAACAGATTTAATGCTTTAATCGAACATGCAGTAATAACCAACAAAACCGACAGTTTATCATTAGGACTAAACAAAAGTCATTATAGGTTGCATTAAACAAAGACTAGACTTGGGGGAATTGTAGAACACACTGTCATGCAACTACTTAATCTATGCAGCATAAAATTTCAGGAGTATCACGTCAAAGTCCCACAGGCATTAAGGTTGCAGTGATTATCATGGTAACTAAAAACTGTCATACTTTACTCAATGTGATTATCATCTGAGTACTGTTTTCAGAAGCATTTTATTTGATTATAACTACAATTCTATCATAGCATAACTAAGCACAAACACCATGCACTGATTGCCTCTTAAAAGAGTGGAAAATACAGAAAAGGGGATATGTTTTGCTGTGAATTTTCCTCTTGAAGAATACAAGTATATTTGAGAAAAAGTGTAGTGGGTTAAAGATGGCCCAAGGTAGCTTTAGGCTATCTACATCTCAACCCCACCCCAACAACATATAAATAATTCCCCGGTCCAGACTGGTACACTTAGTACTAATTGTATGGCATTACTTATTTTCATAAATAGAATAAAATCATACAACAATCCCAATGTATATTACATTACAATATTAATTAACTATTCCTCAACACCTCACTGGTGGTATGGTAAGTGTTGTTACCCCCATTTTGCAGAGAGGTTAAGTGACATGCCCATACCCACACAGCAAGTCAGTAAAAGAGCCACGATTAGAACTCAGGACTCCAATCCCCCCTCCTCCGCTCTAACCACTAGAAAATGTTCTCTCCAACGTAGAGAAGAGGTATCCCTCTAAGGACCCATTACAGATGTTACATTTCTATATTCCTTTTAAACAAAGTCGAACAAATCAGTTTTCAAAGTCTGTGCAGAGAATGAGGGGGCAAAGGTGTGAAATTGCCTAGAAAACTCATCTACAAGGCAAAACCAATAAACCAGTGGTTCTCAAACTAGGGCCGCCACTTGTTCAGGGAAAGCCCCTGGCGGGCCGGGATGGTTTGTTTACCTGCCGCGTCCACAGGTTCGGCCAATCATGGTTCCCGCTAGCCGCGGTTCGCCGCTCCAGGCCAACTGGGGCTGCAGGAAACGGCGTGGGCCGAGGGACATGCTGGCCACCCTTCCTGCAGCCTCCATTGGCCTGGAACGGCAAACCGCAGCCAGTGGGAGCCGCGATCGGCCGAACCTGCGGACGCGGCAGGTAAATAAACCAGCCCAGCCCGCCAGGGGCTTTCCGTGAACAAGCAGTGGCCCTAGTTTGAGAACCACTGCAATAAACTGAACTATCCAAGTGATTTCTTACATTTTAATAATATAAATGTGTAAACCTTACTGATCCTCAATGCCCAGCTATATGACTTCTGATAACACACATAAGTTCTTATATAATGCATACGAAGTCTCGTTCACTACTCTAAACTACAAATTGAAAAGCTGAACATAAAATTCAAACTCATTGTAGGATTACGGTGCAGGTCATAGACATCATGATTCAAGTTGCTGAGCACTCTGCAATCCAGCAAAAGAACATGTTTAACTTTAAACACAAGAGTAGCAGAGTTGCAAACTCTTGTGACTTTTTTTGCAAATTTTGTTACATTTGATCCCAACTCCTGCAATTAAGTAATTACATAAGAATCTCAACTTTCACTTAAAGAAAAAAAGAGTAAGTTTCTAGTCCTCCTGGTTGTGGAGGAAAGCTTGAAAATGTGAAATCTGAAGGCTCAAAACCCAGAAGGCAAATAAAAGGAACCCAGAATTTATTTGTTAACATTTCATAATTTTAAAGTCAATTTGATGATTTCTGGAGGTCTGATGCATGATATTTAAGTAGTTCATTGGCTTAATCGGGACTACTCACATGTTTAAAATAAAACATTTGTAAGTGCTTTGCGAGACTAAGGATAGAGTGCTTAATACCTTGGACAACTGAAGCCACAATAAGCAGCCAAAAACCCTACACAATATATCAGTGCAATTGCTATCCACTCACACTGAATCATTTACATGTGTTTTTAGGCATACTTAAATTAATTTTTAGTACTATACGAAGTACTATAGCTTTACAGCCTTGGAGAGTGAACTCTGCTTATCTACAGAACAGGTACAGCATGGAAAACAGTAATTTGGGCGCCAATCCTTTGAAACAATGAAGTAGGTGCGTAGTAGCTTTGCTCGATTGGGGCCTTAGCCTCCTTGCCAGCGCAACGCAAGTTCCAGCTGCTCATTGCCAACATGACAACCAGTCATGATGGTGTTTTGTTTCGGGTTTTGTGGTGGTGTCTTGCTTTGTTTTGGGGGTTTTTTTGGTGATACAAATGTGTTCACTGAGACTAATAGCCAACAGATGGTAATAGATCTAGAACCAAATTCAAACTGGTAACCTAAAAGGAAAAAAATTCTATTTCCTTCTGAAATGGGCTTTTTTGAGTGTCATGAATTAGTGTATGCCTGTATGTATCTATATCAAAGTACAAACTCCATTTTGTTTCATGAATACTATTTTGATTGTAAAACTGCACTGTGCCTTCCCTGTTGTCTTTTTTGTCTCCATCTTGAACTGGGATTCATAAAGGCACTGAGAGGGCAATTCAAAGTAATCAGATTGTTAACCTGACCCATCTTGTCCTGTTCAAATAGAAGCTCCCTTGGAGAATGAGTTAGCTACTGCCCAGATAAAACTTTTCTTCCAAGTGAGATCACACGATGAAGGACTTGAAGTCAATTATGGTAGTTACCTGACAAACTTTATAAAAGAAGGGCTCTCTCTCACCAGCCATTTTGGGAGGAGAGACCAGAAACAAAAGCAGATGAAGAGTGGGCAGAAGATGAAGGAAGGAAGGAGGGTTCAAGGGCCCTGAAAAGATTCTGACCAAATCCCAAAGAGCCTTTGGAAGTGGTGAGGAAACTCAGGCAGGGGTTTTCATGCAGACCTCATGTTTTTCCCTATATCAGCGTATCTCTTGTGCTGCCTAAAATTAAAGGATGTGTTTAAAAATTCCTTTGAAGAGTTGGTGTCACTCGTTGATATGGTCACATAACCATGGAAGGGGAAAACAATAAATTAGAGGGTCCATCCACAGCTTTGGAGGAACTCTGATAGCATGCGACAGCCACTGGGGAGGCTTTGGAGCTGGTTCTAGTTTCAAGGTCAAGGCAACTAGACCACAGGGTCTGTAGTGCCAAGAGTGGTGTTGACACAGGATCTGCATCTGGAATGTGTGCCTAGATGCCCAGTGTGATGTTGCACCCTATAATGCTTTATAGAAATATGCTTATGAGTGTAAATATGACATAACTGGAATATGTTTTATGCTAGATATGCCATGTAACATATCTTTGCAAAGGTTATGTTCTACTGCATGTATTCATCCTATTCGTATGCATGTATCATTTTTATATCTGAAGTTATGAGCATTGGCTCTATGTTTGTATTTAAAGTGTTTGCTGTAGAAAGCATCTAAGGCAGATTTGGTCAATATAATGTCAAGGGGTTATTCACGTAAATGGAAGTACTTGGCTAACAATGGACCTTGATAGACACCAATCCACATGTGAGCTTTCCTGGGAACATTCAGGCTAACATGTGGGCAATGGCTTGGCCTGTAGAGAACTGAGTCATGCATGGACATGTGACTTGCCCATGTGACTCCAAAATTCCATCTTGTAGCTGTGATTCTACACGAGGAGAGAGGGGTTTCCACCCACAAGAGAGAGACTGTATAAGCCCCTGGAAATCCCTCCATTTTGTCTTCAGCTGGCTCAAGAGATAGCCTCTCCACCCCAAAGGATGCCTGAAAGAAACTGGAACAAAGGACAGTAACTACAGGGGTGTGAGTGATTGCTGGACCCATACTAGGAGGAAGTCTAGTCTGTAAAAGAAGCTTATTGGAATATTTCTGAGGGTGAGATCTACCTGCATTTAGTTTCTTACTGTATTAGGCTTAGACTTACGTGTTTTATTTAATTTTGCTTGGTAATTTACTCTGTTCTGTCTGTTATTACTTGGAACAACTTAAATCCTACTTTTTATATTTAATAAAATCACTTTTTACTTATTAATTAACCCAGAACAGGCAACTAATTCCCAGGGGAACAAACAGCTGTGCATCTCTCTCTATCAGTGTTCTAGAGGGCAAACAATTTATGAGTTTACCCTGTATAAGCTTTATACAGAGTAAAATGGATTTATTTGGTGTTTGGATACCATTGGGAACTGGGTATCTGGATGTTGGAGACAGGAACACTTCTTAAGCTGTTTTCAGTTAAGCCTGGTTCTGTGTGTGTAGCTGGCTAGTGTGTCTGGCACAACCAGGCAGGGCTCTGAAGTCCCAAGCTGCCAGGGCTTAGAGGTAGTCCCAGAACATCAGGTGGCAGTCCCAAGGGGGGTTTCTGTGACCCAACCCATCTCACCCAGAACCAGTAAAACAGTGCCTGAACTCTGCCCATCCCCAGCAAGCTAAGAGTATGTAGGACCCAAGGTTTGGGTCCAGTACACAGCCTGATGAGTCTCAACCAGGGGGAGCACACCCAGGGTTGTTACAATGATGTTTCATTGTGTCAAAAATAATATTCTACAGTAGTATCCTGTATTTCTCTATGAATCTATTACATATTTAGAGAGTATAGATTAATGACTGGTTTAAAAATCACACAATATGTACATTTGAACATTCGTCATATTAGGGAAAAATGAGGTGGGAAAATGTGTGGTGAAATTATAGTGCCCACCAAACTACACACTGTGATACCAGGAGACCCAGAAACACCAATTTCAAGAGGATGGCTGTGATATCTTGGGATCAAGCCAATTGTCTGATTTACATTAATTACAGAATCAGAAGTAAGAGGTGAAATCATCAGGTTCACCCCTCCTGGCAGTGCAGGGTGATGTTTAACGAGAAAGGGCAGATTAGATATTAGACCAGAAGAACAGATACTATATGGGTTCAGATACTATAGTTGTACAGATACTGAGTCTATCTTAATTAAAGAGCCAAAAACAAGCAAGAGGAAGAACGGATATCTGAATATAAATAGGTAGTTTTAATAGTTGTTGAGGCTTTTTATGTACTGTTGACATTATTCTGTAAACAGTCTCCCCACAATCCCCTTGGGAGCTTGCAAAATCTGATACTATTCAAACCTCTCCTACATAGAGAGAATTACATGGAGAGTGATTTTAAAATTCTAAAGATAACAGTCAGCATCCATTACACACCCTTCAAGCGGCATCAGAGATGTGTGACTTAATCCAAGATCCATGCATGGAAGTCAGAAAGCGCAGAAAGCCCCACGGGTTCCACCACAAGCCAATATTCCATATCAGTCTGAAATTCAGCCCTGCATATTTAAGTGGAAACTTTGGAACCTGTCTCCATTATTAATATAAACTAAATGAATCCCGGAACATACTATAAGGAAGATGGGACTGGCGGCTTTAAAGTAACTTAGAGTACAAAGTGTGAAGGTGGATAAGAATATGTCCATCTTGGGAGTAGAACCATATCATGTACCCATGTCCATACACAAATATTGATAACAGTTTCCTTGACCCAGGACTTTTCTTTGTCTGAAATCAATCACAGAACTGTTATAGACCTACACGGACTACCTCCAGGTGGTCTGGTTTGGAGAATATGAATTTCAGGAAAAATCCCTTTCCATGTTAGCAACAATTGTCTTCCAGCATGGTTGTCACTAGCACAATTTTGTCCCCAGAGTGGGGAGAACCTAATAGCTTCTTATGTGATTGCATTTTTAATGTATGACAGACACCTGAATAAATAAAATAAATACACATCTGAAAGATCTTTGTAAAAAAATTAAAATAAAGAAGGGAGAAAGATGTACCAATCACAGAATAAATCTAAAGAACTAATGAAAGCGAAAAAGATCCTTAAGAGGATGACACATGGATTCTAAATATAGCTCAACAGTCTGCGAAGCCCAGGAACAACTCAGGTCTACTCTTTCCAGATGCTTTAGGTAATCTCCCCAAAGATTTTCCCTCTCTGAGCTCCTTACTCAAGTCTGGGCAAGTCAAGTGGCTTTTATATTCAAGGTAACTCCCAGAATTCCCTGCCTTGAAAGGGCCATGTGTTGTATTTTTATTTTCCCTGTGCAAAAACAGAATCCTTAACTAAAATTCTCTCCTCTGGTTTCTACTCTTTGCTCCTTACTTTGAGGGGCAGTCATGACGGGCCACCTACCTGTGACTGCCAACCAAATTGTAGTTCATCTCAGCTTCCAATCAGTTCAGCCCTCTTTAGTAACTTCATAATTGTTTTTGGATTGGCCTCTGAATCCTGTGGACTTGCAATGCTGTACCCTTGGTGCCTGATAAAACTCCATGCAGCCTTCACAAAAGGGGCAAGGCCTAGACGTCTCTCCCATCTTTTGTTCCATATTGCCCCCTAGGATCTTATTCTTGGAAATAACCTTACCCAGATAGGATACAAAAGCTCTCTCAAGGAAAAACGAAGAAGGAAAAGAAAAATAAAAGAAAGAAAATGCTGGCCAATGCTTCCAGCTACAGAAAGAATACTGAAGAAAGATTAATCTTCGATCATGTAATTTTCCTTTTTCTTCAATTCCCTTATACTTGGCACAAAATTTTATACTGCTACTCTGTCCCAAAAGACCATTCTGATGTCTTTGTATTGCTGCTTCTCTCGCTCTCATTTTGTTCAGATTTTGTTTTCAATCTCTATCTGCTTTAAAGCACAATCATTTTCCTTTTCATTTTCCACACTTTCTCAGTCCTGGAATTCATAATCTCCCATAGAAAAAGTCAGTTTAAAAATAACTGTTAAAGGAATTTGAAGAACTGGAGTAAAAGATTTTTAAAAATTAGCTCAGTTTTTAAATGAGTTTGGTCATGAGCAGACTCTTTCAATAACTTAATCTTCAAACGGTTAGTGGTGAAACAAATGTGCTCTTATCTAATCTGCAACAAATCTTCCCCAAACAAGTACTCCTGTTCTTTTCACGGATACAGACTAACACGGCTGCTACTCTGAAACCTTCCCCAAACTGTTACTCTGCCAACTGAGGAACATGCTACCCTTTAAAAAAATTCTAACAACTGCAGCTAATAAAACCAGAGTTTGGAACCGCCTCAGTTTATCTTTGCTGAAACAGTATGAAGAGGTCAGAAGGAGCGTTTCCACCTTCATTGGAAAATGGCAGTGTAGCAAGAGGCTAGCAAGCTTTATACTTGTGAATGCACTGTTCTAATACACTGTTCTAATTCAGATTTTGCAAATGCTATGTGTGATTTTAATATACAACTCAAGTGTACTTTAAAAAGAACATTCTTGCAGGTTCTACTAGGGGTTTAAATTGACCACAGTCCCTTCAGCATAGCATTCTTTTGGCTTCTATTAAAAGTTGGCAGGAGCTGGAGGTGCTCAGTACCTCTGGAACAGGCTCTTAGTTGCATGACATATTGATTGGGGAATGGAAGGAATCATGTGTTTTATAACATTTTGTCTATTTTAAATCTGTTTAATGTTCTTGATATCTTATCCTTGTTGTTGTTCAATATGGTAATTGCAGGGTCTATCTAGCCAGGTATGAATCCATCCAGTACTTATACAGCTCTCATCACTACATTGTCTGAGCAAGTGCATTTGATATATCATAATAACAACTTAAAAATAAAAACTGTTCCATTAACACAATTTTTTGTTGTAAGCATGAGATCGCTCATTACGTTCATTCCGTATTATCCTGCCCAGAAGTGCAGCTCTTGATGTGATGTGGTATCAATTTGTGCATCCTACAAATATTTCATACATGTAAATAGACAGGCATACTTGAGTCCCTGTAAGTGCTACTAAAACAGATTTTAATAATGTAAGTGATCTGGGAAACACCTCTAAATAAAGCTCAGAGAAAGAGCATCCCATTAGCAGAAGGAGCCTCTGCTGTTTGAGTTATGTCTCCAGTTTCCTCCAGAATCCATTCCCTTGCTAATTAAATAATGGCTCTGTTCCATTTTGGAACTCTGAGGTTGAACAGTTCTTTCATGAATTAACTACTAATCCCTTGATTCTGCTTCCTGTTTGGAATTAGACATCCATCCTGCTGTTCAAGAAACTCATAAATAAAGAAACGTAGCAGGCAATGCTGACACATTGAGTAAACACCTGCAACTAGAGTGTCTTGTTCCATCAGGATGAAATAAAAGTAATTGGTAACCAATTTGTTTCTGCTTTCTTTCATCTGTTTGTTCATATCTACGGCTCTTTTCATAACTTCATTCACTGACGGCCCCCTAATACTGGGACAGAAATAAATAAAACATCTAACAAAAAGAGAGTAGACACGCTCCTAATCAAAGGTGGCACCACCATTTTACTATGAGTCCCCAGTGATTTTTTTCTCAGGTTTAGTTTAACTATATTTAAGTACCTTTTACACTGAGAGGCTACACTAGGCAGGATCTGACAGCATAGCAGCAAAATTAAACTAGTCACAATAAAATCTTATGAATAAAAAAGTGCTTAAATCAAAATCATAAATAAATGAAATGTGTCCCTGCTCCTTAAAGGAAGAGAGGCTGCAAGGTAATAATTCTAAGAAATTGAATACAGAGGAAAGAAGCTGGAACTAAAGTTCACACAATAGGATCTAAATATAAAGGGAAAGAATGCTACAAAATGAAATTGGAACACATCTTGCTAGAGAAAGGAGCTGTTTCTCATCTTACATAAAGTGCCTTAAAGCACTTTTACAGAATGGAGCCTATATGCTAGAGTCTTACAATATAACATTTTCCGTTTAATCTATAATGTGCAACCCAGTACTATATGTATCAGTTCTGATCAACATCAACAGCCAGGGTGTCATTAACAAAGCAATAATCTACCCATCTAGGATATTTGTATAGCTGTCATTTGTCGTGATATCTGATAAAGAATCAGATTAGATCCAGAGTCTGAAATCAGCACTGGCTTGTAATTCAAAAGCTTCTCTTTTATTTTCCTTTTAAGATTTCCCACCAAGCTTGGTGAAGTGTCCAATGTGCTCAACATAAAAAAAAACAACTGATGCTAGAAGAGACTTTCATTTAGTCACCAACATTTAGAAAAGCTCCATATTTAAAGGATTGGAGCAAAACCAGTGTATTATTACTCTTATCAAGCCAGAGGACACACTTCTGCATTTCTTTAGTTGTTTCCTCTATGAGCATCCCTACACCTTGATTTGCAAGATCTTTTTATTTCCTCTGAATAGTAACCAGACTGCTCCTGCCTAATCCATTCAATAAAGCCACAGGTTTAGTGCTTGAGAACATAAGAACGGCCATATGGGGTCAGACCAAAGGTCCGTCCAGCCCAGTATCCTGTCTACCGACAATGGCCAATGCCAGGTGCCCCAGAGGGAGTGAACCTAACATGTAATGATCAAGTGATCTCTCTCCTGCCATCCATCTCCACCCTCTGACAAACAGAGGCTAGGGACACCATTCCTTACCCATCCTGGCTAATAGCCATTAATGGACTTAACCTCCATGAGTTTATCTAGTTCTCTTTTAAACCCTGTTATAGTCCTAGCCTTCACAACCTCCTCAGGCAAGGAGTTCCACAGGTTGACTGTGCACTGTGTGAAGAACAACTTCCTTTTATTTGTTTTAAACCTGCTGCCCATTAATTTCATTTGTTCTTATATTATGGGAACAAGTAAATAACTTTTCCTTACTCACTTTCTCCACACCACTCATGATTTTATAGACCTCCATCATATCCCCTCTTAGTCTCTCTTTTCCAAGCTGAAAAGTCCTAGCCTCTATAATCGCCCCTCATATGGGACCCGTTCCAACCCCCTAATCATTTTAGTTGCCCTTTTCTGAACTTTTTATAATGCCAGAATATATTTTTTGAGATGAGGAGACCACATCTATACGCAGTATTCAAGATGTGGGCATACCATGTATTTACATAAGGGCAATAAGATATTCTCCATCTTATTCTCTATCCCCTTTTTAATGATTCCTAACATCCTGTTTGCTTTTTTGACCACCGCTGCACACTGCGTGGATGTCTTCAGAGAACTATCCACAATGATCTCTTTCCTGATTAGTTGTAGCTAAATTAGCCCCCCATCATATTGTATGTATAGTTGGGGTTATTTTTTCCAGTGTGCATTACTTTACATTTATCTACATTAAATTTCATTTGCCATTTTGTTGCCTAATCACTTTGTTTTGTGAGATCTTTTTGAAGTTCTTCATAGTCTGCTTTGGTCTTAACTATCTTGAGCAGTGTAGTATCATCTGCAAACTTTGCTACTTCACTGTTTACCCCTTTCTCCAGACCATTTATGAATAAGTTGAATAGGATTGGTCCTAGAACTGACCCTTAGGGAACACCACTAGTTACCCCTCTCCATTCTGAAAATCTACCGTTTATTCCTACCCTTTGTTCCCTGTCTTTTAACCAGTTCTCAATCCATGAAAGGATCTTCCCTCTTATCCCATGACAACTTACTTTACATAAGAGCCTTTGGTGAGGGACATTGTCAAAGGCTTTCTGGAAATCTAAGTACGCTATGTCCACTGGATCCCCCTTGTCCAAATGTTTGTTGACCCCTTCAAAGAACTGTAATAGATTAGTAAGACATGATTTCCCTTTACAGAAACCATGTTGATTTTTGCCCAACAAGTTATGTTCTTCTATGTGTCTGACAATTTTATTTTTTACTATTGTTTCAACTAATTTGCCCAGTACTGACATTAGACTTACCGGTCTGTAATTGCCGGGATCATCTCTAGAGCCCTTTTTAAATATTGGTGTTACATTAACTATCTTCCAGTCATTGGGTACAGAAGCTGATTTAAAGGACAGGTTACAAACCATAGTTAATAGTTCCGCAATTTCACATTTGAGTTCTTTCAGAACTCTTAGGTGAATGCCATCTGGTCCTGGTGACTTGTTATGGTTAAGTTTATCAATTAATTCCAAAACCTGCTCTAGTGACACTTCAATCTGTGACAATTCCTCAGATTTGTCACCTACAAAGGACAGCTCAGGTTTGGGAATCTCCCTAACATCCTCAGCAGTGAAGACTGAAGTAAAGAATTCGTTTAGTTTCTCCGCAATGACTTTATCATCTTTAAGTGCTCCTTTTGTATCTTAATCGTCCAGGGCCCCCACTGGTTGTTTAGCAGGCTTCCTGCTTCTGATGGACTTAAAAAACATTTTATTACCTTTTGAGTTTTTGGCTAGCTGTTCTTCAAATGCCTTTTTGGCATTTCTTATTACATTTTTACACTTAATTTGGCAGTGTTTATGCTCCTTTCTATTTACCTCACTAGGATTTGACTTCCACTTTTTAAAAGATGCCTTTTTATCTCTCACTGCTTCTTTTACATGGTTGTTAAGCCCTGGTGGCTCTTTTTTAGTTCTTTTACTGTGTTTTTTTAATTTGGCGTATACATTTCAGTTGGGCCTCTATTATGGTGTCTTTGAAAAGTGTCCATGCAGCTTGCAGGGATTTCACTCTCGTCACTGTACATTTTAATTTGTTTAACTAACCCCCTCATTTTTGCATAGTTCCCCTTTCTGAAATTAAATGCCACAGTGTTGGGCTGTTGAGGTGTTCTTCCCATCACAGGAATGTTAAATGTTATTATATTATGGTCACTATTTCCAAGCAGTCCTGTTATAGTTACCAGTTGGACCAGATCCTGTGCTCCACTCAGGACTAAAATCGAGAATTGCCTCTCCCCTTGTGGGTTCCTGTACCAGCTGCTTCAAGAAGCAGTCATTTAAAGTATCGAGAAATTTTGTCTCTGCACTTCGTCCTGAGGTGACATGTACCCAGTCAATATGGGGATAATTGAAATCCCCCACTATTATCGAGTTCTTTATTTTGATAGCCTCAGTGGTTTGAGCATTGGCCTGCTAAACCCAGGGTTGTGAGTTCAATCCTTGAGGGGGCCATTTAGGAATTTGGGGCAAAAATCTGTCTGGGGATTGGTCCTGCTTTGAGCAGGGGGTTGAACTAGATGACCTCCTGAGGTCCCTTCCAACCCTGACATTCTATCATTCTATGATCTCCCTTAGCATTTCATCGTCACTATCACTGTCCTGGTCAGGTGGTCAATAATAGATCCATACTGTTATATTCTTATTAGAGCAGGGAATTACTATCCATAGAGATTCTATGGAACATGTGGATTCATTTAAGATTTTTACTTAATTTGATTCTACATTTTCTTTCACATATAGTGCCACTTGGTTATATTTTGTACCCCGGAATGATTGTGTCCCATTGATTGTCCCCACTCCACCAGGTTTCTGTGATGCCTATTATATCAATATCCCCCTTTAACACGAGGCACTTTAGTTCACCCATCTTAATATTTAGGCTTCTAGCATTTGTGTACAAACACTTTAAAAACTTGTCACTGTTTATTTGTCTGCCCTTTTCTGATGTGTCAGATTCTTTATGTGAATGTTTCTCATCTGATCTGGCCCATACTTTATCCTCTTCCTCTCCTCCTGACTAGAGCCTAGAGAATCTCTATCAATGGACACTCCTCTAAGAGAAGTCTCTGTCCGATCCACGTACTTCGCTGCTGCAATTAGCTTTCCCCCATCTCTTAGTTTAAAAACTGCTCTGCAACCTTTTTAATGTTAAGTGCCAGCAGTCTGGTTCCACTTTTGGTTTGAGCCTTCACAATATCTGCCAAAGTGATGGATAATGAATATTGTCGAGGCCTGATCCTCCCAGGTATTTAGGCCCTCCTGTGTAGTAATGAGCACCCCCACTGGAATCAGCGGGAGTTTAGCACCTAGCAAAGCTTCAAAGATTGAGCCATGATTAATTAGTCAAGGGCCACATGGGCAACCCCAGCTGGAGAAAGCTTAATTTACACACACATATGTTGCTAATTAGCAAAAACTGGAAAGGAAACATAAAAATGTCCATGATAAATTCATGGGTGTTTAGTAAGCTGCTATCATTTAAAAGTTTAGCCTGAATGTAACAATGTACTGTTAAATATTAGAGCCCAGAGACTAGCAGAGACATGCAGGGCTTAATCTGTGCCAGGGTTCAGCCCAGCACCTCTAGGCTTGGTAGTTCATAGCCCCAGCACCACTGAGCGTGCTGCATCAGCTATGAATGTAAAAAAATTGCTTGAGCCCCGGCACCTCTTTCATTACCAATGAAGCACTGGAGACATGGCTTGTAACACCGAAGTTCAACTTTCTCTCTCTCATTTGACATTGGCCAGCACATGTGCCTGGGAATGTCCTTCACCCCAGGACTAGAATTTGCAAAGGGCAATGTACAAAAGCTCTCCTAAAAGATCCTCTTGCAAAAATAGCAAAGTGACATGTTAAAGCTAGAAGTAAGCAAGTTGGGAGTTAATCAGGATTTAATGTAGCTAAAAGCCACGACGTGGAAGCTGCATGATAAGGATTTTACTCCTGGGCTTCCCCAGCTTCACGATTACATTTAAGTTTCAAAGGGTATTCAGAGTCACATCAATGCTTAAAAAAAGTATGTTTAATTAATTTATATTCATGGAGACGAACAGCAGAATTAATTTGGAAGAAAACTCCACTTCACCTTGTTTATCCCATTCACTGAGGAGAGGTTCAGATGTAAGGTTGATGAAATATTAAAATATCAATTCTATTTCCTATTATACCTGAGTCCAAACCCTGCTTTACTATAAAAGAGACTGCTTTCAGAATTACCCATTATAGAGAGGAAGGCCTTTGCTCTTGCCGGCTCAACAGTGCTGTCTTTCAACTCTGCCTCACAAAAGTACATTCCAATGTCAGCAGTGGTTGGGTTGGTGATAGTGAGACGTCTCCCAAAACTGTTAACCCCACTGCTTATTTTTATTCCATTTCTCTTCCAGGTCATGCTCAGTTTCTCAACAGGTCTGTGAGAGTAAAAAACATTCAGATTATTGCAGTGAATGATATTATCACCTATAATACACAGAGAATATAACTCACCTAACTCTTCCAATATCCCTGGCAGATTGATCATTAGACACTTAAAAATAAATTCAGATAGAACTCTGATGTCTTAACAATCACACATCAAGGGTACAGACTATTCAAGTACTACTGAACAAAGATGGCTAATTATTATTATTATTATAGCAATGGAACTTAAGCGCTAATGATTTGGTTTGTCTAAGCAAACAACATTAAAAATAAATACTACCATGGGACTCAGCTACATGGGAGAGGCTTTCATAATAGCACAGTTACCGAGGTAGCACTAACTGTATCAAGAACATCTCTGACTTCAGGGGGAGAGGAAATCAGCTGGACCTCTTATCATCCAAAGGTCCCAGCCCTTTACCTCTCTTAGGATTCAATCCTACTCCCAATACCCTCAATTGGCTTTAATAGGAACAATTTCTAGCCTTTAGTGAGATTCCTAATGTACACTCTACATTATGGTGTGTACAAAAAGTTAATTGTAATAACTGTAAACTGAGGACAGCTGTAACAGTTAACTGCAGTACTCTGCCTTGTCCATTTTATTTATGTGGGGTGAGGAAAATAGGAGGATCTCCTTCATAATTTAGTTAATGGGAAATGTAGAATATTAATCTATAACAGTCATCTTGCATTTCAACGGCCAACTTAATAGTAATAGGGTTAATCATTAATGTTGTGGACTCCTGTTACAGAGTTTTTGCTGATGGCCAAATGTCATGTTTCTGCCTTCTCTTTTTGACTCTGTTGCAGCATGAGTAAAGGTGGGAAAGTAATTATGTCTAGTTTCTTATTTTCCCAGAAATAATCTATATGTTAAACAAGTAATATGGATTCCTTATCAGTTGTGCAAAGCAAGCTGTATGCTATATTCTGCTTATTACAACCATGAAATTAAAAAAAAGAGGTTCTCACTCCATTTTTAGCAGAGGACAGTTCCTTATTATTACTACTACTATATTTACAATACCTTGCGTTGGCCACACATTCCAGTGTGATTTCACTGCTCCCTGCTACCACACTGGTATTGCGCGGAGGGACTACAATGATAGGAGCTGTGGTGTCAGACACATTGTTGGCATCTACAAAGGGCAGAAAAAAACCTTGTGAAAACACTGTACATATGCAAACAGCAATGACTGAAACATTCCAGGAAAGGATATCAGCAAATGACACAGCTGCAAATTTCACTCTTCAACCTTATCATGCGTCTTAATCTCCTCATTAAAAGGAGATCTTCAGTATGGTCATTTTCATTTACTTTCATTATACTGTACAAACACACACTTTCAAAATGCCCAGCTTGCAATAATTCAAAACACATAACTCACAAGGACTACTCCCAAATAGAGAGCAAACAAATTAAGCATCCTAGAGGTTTTCAACTGCTGAGCACTTATTTTTATCAAACCCTTGCTGACTTATATTTTTAAGGACTTTTCAGGTTCTGTTTAATCTTACAGCTTCCATACCATTTCAAAAGAGCCTGCCAGGACTTGCATTAGTTCTTTTAAAAGATTTTTTACACCAGGGAACAAATATGAAATTAACAAAGGAACATATCACAGCAACTTCAATCCATTTTCTTATCAGAGAAATAAATAACCCAAATCTGCTTCTCTTTTGTGAGGCATCAAACTGTAAATAATTTAGCTTATGCAACAGTCAGTAGACACTAGAAAAATGATAAAAAGGTTGGTGTCTTACTGGTTTCATTTTAAAAATTTCTGTACATGCATTTAATAAGTGAATTAAAATACCAGTGTGTTATTGCCTTGCTTCTAGCTATTCATTTGGAGGGGGAAGAAAGAGGGGGGGAGGTAACTTGAATAAGAGAATAATGAAAGATTTCCAAAAATAAAGAATTCAATAAAGGAATTATAGAGAAAAGAAATGAAAATACATCTAAACTGAGGCAAATTCAAACTGGCTCAAACGCTTTTTGCTAAGGAGGCTTACCAATGCAAAATCCATCATTATGGGTAATGACAATGGGAAACTGGCAAATGAAAGGTACCAAACTCTGCTATCTCTGCCACAATGATATATCCACAAAGAGCAGAAAATGGAAATAAATTTCTGTGTTTATCTAGTACTTCCAGAAATCTTTCTTTCCTTCACATTTTGGACAGAACAGGCTTTCAGTAGAGGGGCTCATACACATTTAAAATGGGGAGGGTGGGTGAGAAGAGAAGAAAGCAGCATTTTGCAAAACAAATATTCTAAATCTCATAGTGACAAGATTTTTACTCTTTAACACATTCTCAGCTGACAGTGGAAGGCACAGTATGAGAGAAGAAAGCATGTAGTTCAACCTCAGGCCCCAGAAGTACTTAAGTCCATCCCCATTCACAACAGCACTTAAGCAAGTGTTCAACTTTGGGCATGTGCCAAAGTGCCGTTCTCAGCAGAGATACTTTCTGAAGTAAGCATTTAGTAATTCCTCTTTTTCAATATATTTACACCCACAGCAAATCACTAACTGTTAGAGCCAAAGACCCCTTAAAGATTTAAATTGTTAGTGATTTTTACTTCTGTTTCAATTCAGATCTCTTTTCACAAAATTACTGGGAATGCTGGGCTGACTATTAGCAGGTGGTAAATCAACTGTTCTCCACTGGTTTTGTGTGAGGTGAAAGTTAGCAGCAGTAAATGCTAAAAGGTCAATGAACAAGGCACTAATTTTGCATTAATTACTACTTATCTCCATCTATAAAAGAGGGAAACCATGTTCACTCCTTATCAGCACCTCTGGAGGACAGCTCCCAGCACTCCAACAACAACCAAAGAATAGAATTGGGCTTTGTGCTAACGTCCAGGAGTTCACCATATGAAACAGGCTCTTTGTGCAATAAAAAGATAAGCACAAGAGCTAGAAGTACACTTTATTTTCCTTGCAACAAGAGTAATATAGGCAAGGCTTCATTTACTTCTTTATTACTAATTGTAATGAGAATACTAATGAATAGAATTTGAGCCATAGTCATACAATGTCCTAGAATAAATCTATTAGAAGAATTAGCCGTCTGATAATGTTTTTTGAACATGTGGGTTAAGAAGATACAGATCTGGACCTAGTATATTTCTTTTGAATCATGACATAAAAAGCCAATGTTCTAACTTTTATCTACTGGAAAGCTAATGTGCTCGTTACTATATCCAGTATAATATGCTGTATTCTCACATTATATGGAGCTCATCACAATGCTTGGTGCTTGGCTGCTAGTATTGTACCTAGAAATTTCAGTTGCAGAAATAATAAGCATATACATAGAACACTAAATTTTCAAAGCACCGTATAAACATTAACTAGGCAGCATACATATTAGTAGTTCATACTCAAGAACAGTCAAAAGTTCCATTTGCACAACCAAAGAGTCACCTGCTGAAATCCACTATGGCCCTGATCCTGCAAATGGGTCTCAGCAGGGGCATCCACATGGTTCCCTTTGCAGGATGGAATCCATAACATTTCATTGTGTGTGGTCAATACATGATGAAGCAAGACTAAAGTCCCTCTGAAAGTATTAATCTCAACACAACTGTAACCATGTAGTCGATACCTATGTGCCCATAACATGCCTTAAGGGAAATCCTTTTGTAGAAACCTACAAGATACAATTTCAGAAAGTACCAGAACTTCTAAATTTAGATAGAAAGGAAATAATACCATAGAAACAGCATGTAAACCATTTTTCAATGCAACCTGGGAGAAGTGGACCACCAATTTCAGATAGTCAGGTAAGACAGAAACTGTTCAGGTTTTCTATGCACTGCTGTTGTGGCCATGTTGGTCCCAGAATAATACAGAGACAAGATGGGTGAGGTAATATCTTTTATTGGACCAACTTTTGTTGGTGAGAGAGACAATCTTTCGAGCTTACCTAAAGGTCTTTTTCAGGTCTGGGAAACTAACTCAGAGTGTCACTGCTAAATACAAGATGGAACAGATTGTTTAGCATAAGTAGATAACACATATTTCAAGGGACCATTCAAGGTAAAGTGACCCATTAACAACCCTCCAGTCACAGGGAGGAAAGGAAAGGGCGGGGGAGGGAAATCAGATTGTTGTAGTAAGCCATAAATCCAGTATCTTTATTCCAGCAGTTCTCAAACTGTGGGTCGGGTCCCCATGGGGTCACCAAGGCTGGCATTAGAGTTTCTGGGGTCAAACCCAAGCCCCACTGCCCAGGGCTGGGGCCAAAGCCCAAGGGCTTCAGCTCTGAATGGCGGGACTCAGGTTACAGGCCCCCACACCTGGGACTGAAGTCCTTTGGCTTCAGTGTTGATCCCAACACCCATGGGGCTCAGCCTTTGGCTTTGGGCCCCCTACTAGGGGCAGCAGGCTCAGGCAGGCCCAGGTCTCAGTCCCTCCTTCTGGGGTCATGTAGTAAAGTGATCACTCTATATCTGCCTCCTCCCGCACCTTGTGTCTGCAGGGATCAGGTGTCACCAGGCCTGAAGCAGCATAGAGGGCCCTCTGCCGTGAGGGATCTGCTCACTCACTCCTGTGACAACGGAGCTGCAGAGGACTCACTTCACAGCTGCAGGGCTGGTGATACCCAGTCCCTGCAGGCAGTGGTGGATCAATAATTTTGCCGCCCCTAGGCCGGGAAATAATTGCTGCCCTGGCCCCGCCGCGACTCCGCCCTTTTCCCACCTCCATTCCAACCCCCTCCCCAAAGTCCCCACCCCAACTCCACCCCCTCCCTTCCCCTATTGGATCCCTTCCCCAAATCCCCACCCCCGGCCCCGTCTCTTCCCCCAGCGTGCGGCATTCCCCCTCTTCCCCCCTACCTCCCTGCCCCGCGAAACAGCTGTTTCGCGGCGCAAGCGCTGGGAGGGGAGAGAAACAGGATGCGGCGGCGCGCTTGCAGAGGAGGCAGAGATGAGCTGGAGCAGGGGGCCAGGGAGGGGAGCTTCCGCCCCTGCAAATTTGCCTTGTCGGCCTAGGCAATAATATGGCACTGCCTGCAGAAGTGCTCACTGATTTTTTTGTGTGTGGTCAATTTCAGTGTCAGCTGAAATGTACAATTGCAGACATTTATAGAAAAAAGAAGAACAGGACTACTTGTGGTACCTTAGAGACTAACAAATTTATTAGAGCATAAGCTTTCGTGGACTACAGCCCACTTCTTCGGATGCATCCGAAGAAGTGGGCTGTAGTCCACGAAAGCTTATGCTCTAATAAATTTGTTAGTCTCTAAGGTGCCACAAGTACTCCTGTTCTTCTTTTTGCGGATACAGACTAACACGGCTGTTACTCTGAAACTAGACATTTATAGATTAAAGTAGACTCCTACACCAAGCCTACTCATGAGAAATGCAGTCACCTAAAAAAAAGAAGCAACCAAGAGTGCATCCCATACAATCACACTTTCACCGTGTGTTATATACTGTATATATGTTACAAAAGTACACTCAAAGCACATTTTTAATGAAAAGTCAAGTACCCCTCAAATACTGAAATCATAAAAGCAATAATATTTTGTAAGACTCTGATCCTTCAAACACTTCTGCATGTGCTTAACTTCGGGCATGTCACTAGTTCCATTGAATTCAATAGGAATACTCATGCCTGAGGTTAAGCACAAACAGAAGTGTTTTCAGGATCAGGGCTTTCTATACGAAAACAGAAAATATATTAATCATGTAAACCAGTAGCTCTTATGCAAGAAAATATTTTATGTGAGCTGTTTCCATTGTCTGACAAATTTGAAGAAGACTTATAGACAATATATACAAACTAACAAGAGCTTAGCAGAAACAGGAAAAAATGAAACAAGCTAAAATCCACATTATAAATATGTCCAAATGTTTAAACACTTAACAGCCTTACACATTTTTAAAAAGTACTTTTTTCTTTGTAAAGACTTTCATGCAGACAGAAAGAACTGTTAGTTTTAGCCCTAGGGAAAGATTAATGGAGAACTGAACTCCAACCACAAGGAAACTTGCCTCAGATACCCTGGCAACAAGGCACGTTATATATTATATTACATATGACAGAGTCTAAAATGCAGAGCTGAGAAGCTTCAGAAATCTTTGAGGGAGTTCTCTAGGGCCCAATCCTCAGGAGTAATAAGAGACAATTTATGGGACTCTACAGTGATTTAATTTATCTATAGAAAATACATTTTGGGCAAGATCTTGGCTTTTTAAGCCAGAGCCCTGTGTGGTGGATGGTGCAGGGTCACACTGCCCCAAGAGAGGCACCAGAGTGACTGGACCTCATGCTGGCGCAATCTCTCCAGGTTGCTCCTTACACTCAGGGAGCAAGCACTCTGCCCCATCATTCCCCACAGTGCACCAGCCCTGTATCTACAGGCTAGGAGAGGGCATGGAGTCCTGTCCCAGCTCTTTTTCCTCAGAGCCCCTGCTCTGAGGAAAAGCAGAAGTGAACAGTCCTGGTGCTCTCCAGATGCAGGGAGTACAGGGACTGCTCTTGTGAGTGACCTCTCCCTGCCTGTATAAAGAGGGGATAGGGTCTTTGCTTTCTCCTCTGCTCCTGCGCAAGTTCATGAACCAGGCTTGTATTTTAAGAACATTCCAGAAATAAATTCTTTACATTGTCCCATGTAGTGTTGAGGAAATTAAGACTCTATTTAGTTATACAGCTCTCTGTTATTTCTCAGCAGTAGAACTCAAAAGCAGACAAAATTTCTGTTCTACACTCTGAACTTGCCTTCTCACAACTCCGTGTGCAAAAAGAGCAATTTGGAAGTTCAGTCTCTGTCACTGACCTGACCTTCCCCCATGCACAGTGAGGGGTTTCTTTTTGCTAAGAAACTTATCATCCTACACATCATTAGGGCTTTTAACTCGAGAAAATATATACCCCAAGACATTTTATCTAGAGGACACTCAGGTGGCTTTTCATTTCTTCAAATAGCTTTAATATCAAATATCTAACTGGATGTAATGTGTAATCTTATTCAACAAGGGAACAAAAGCTATGGTCTAGCAATGGTATCAATTAGCTTTAGTCTTCTTTAAAGCAAACAAAAAGCAACAGGTACCACAGCCTGTTCCAGATAGCCAGCAGGGGGAGCTGGATACTTTGATTCCCTCTCCATGTCAACTAGAACCTTTTTGTATCTGCAATATGACTGCTTGGGTTTAAAAAGATTTTAAAACAACCAATCAGTGGAATTGAGGTTATATTTTTCTATGATACTCTAAAATAAGAGAAATAGGTACGCGCTCAGGAGGAGGAAACACAGGTTTGGGAGGTTCACACAGACAGCTCTCCAAAAGTTATAAAAATGGTGCTTTGCTGCACATGAATGTCTGTGGCAAACATTAAGAGTCACCTTCTGATGGAACAGGGCCCCATTTTCTTCTTCTAGCCCATGTGTTTCATGTACCTAGTTCATGTATTTATCATCCCCTTTCTCAACAATGGATTTGAGTTAATTTATTGTGCTACCTGTTAGTATTTCTAATTTAAACAAAGGCATAACAGAATTGCCAATTAATCTGATGAATAGATAATGAGAAAACCAAAAAATCTGTTCTAAAACATTAAAGCCAGAGAGGTTCAGTAGTGGAGTGACCAAAGCTGAGGAAAGAAACAAAGAGGGAAGGCTGAGTGCCAGGCGTGGTTGTATTACCAAAGATAATGACAGCTTTCATGGAAGCCTAGATGTGGGACCTCTTACTTTTTGCTGTCCAACAGCAGGAAGAGAAGAAAAATGAGACAAAATATAATGCCACATTTTATGTTCAATTTCATCTCCATATATACACAATCATTTGTATATGAAGTGTTGTAGCCATATTGATCCCAAGATATTAGAAAGACAAGGTAGGTGAGGTCATATCTTTTATTGGACCAACTTCTGCTGATGAGGACACAAGCTTTCGAACTTACACAGAGCTCTTCTTCAGGTCTGGGAAATGAGTGTCACAGTAAATACAAGGTAGAACAGAATGTTCAGCGTATGTAGTTAAAACATACTTCAAGAGACCATTCAAGGTGAAGTAGTTGATTAATATCTCTCCAGTCATAGGGCAGAAAGGGAGAGAAAAAGCTGAGGCGGAGGTGGTGGAAGAAACTGGGTTATAGATTGTTGTAAAAAGCCATAAATACAGTGTCTCTATTTAGTCCATTTTTTTTTTTTTTTAGTATCTAACTAAACTATGTATTTAAGCTTCTAGGCTCATCTTTTGAAGGTGTTGTGCAGGTTTCCTTTGAGGATGAGGACTGAGAGGCCAGATATAGAGTGAGTGCTTTGTGAAAAGTGTTCACCCACAGGTGATAGGATGTTTGTGTCTTATTATTTTTCTATGAGAGTTCATTTGAGAGCATAGTAATCGTCTCTTTCATCCATAGTAGCTATTGGAGCATTTAGTGCACTAGATACCTGCTAAACAATCTATTTCACCTTGTATTTAGCTGTGTACACTCTGAGTACATTTCCCAGACCTGAAGAAGAGTTCTGTGTAAGCTCAAAACTTCTCACCAACAGAAGTTGGTCCAATAAAAGATAGTACCTCACCCACCTTGTCTCTCTAACCATTTTTATCTCACTTTATATACTTCAGGATTCTTCTCTTTGACAAGAGAAAATAAATAAAATATGACAATTTGAAAAACTGTCTAGTTGTTTCTTTCCCCCCTCATTTGTAACATATTTGAACACACCTCCATTTCGAATGAATGAGATGTAACAAGGAAAATGTTCTCATCTGCCATTTCTTGGGCTAAGAAAAATGACAGGGATAAAGAAAAGCAACTCTGCTGACTGCACTTTGAAAGGATCATTTTAAGGGGTGAGGAAGCACTTTCAGATAAAATTACTTAAGAAATCAGATAAGATTAAATAATAGCTTAATTTCTGGGTATAAAAATTGAAACAACAGCTGCCAAGGAAATATCTAGTTCAGTTTGGTCCCTGTTCCTGCAAAGTATCCATGCTGACCCTTACATTTGTGCAGCGTTTCACTGAAATCAAAGGAAATCTAGGAGGGTGTGAAGGGTCATGAAGGTGGATCAGGGCCTTAACTGTTAAAACAATTCTGGTTTATAAAATTCGATGCATTCACAGTTTAACGTTTGAGTGGCAGTCTGCAACAGTGTAAAGGAAGAATCCAGGTGATGAGTAACCAAATGTCAATTCTCTGACGTAAAGACTTTTTTTTGTAATTAACTCGTTTTAATGTAGATGATTTTCAGCTTTGAAAATAAATGGTGCAAAATCAGAGCATACTTTCTTTGCAAATCTGGAAAACCTGAACAGTTAGTGTCAATCCATGCTAATCAAAAGATATTAGCAGAAACAATAGATATCTGCAGGTCATTCAAGCAGAATCTGTAGGGGATTCCTGCCTCTCTGCCCAAAACTCTGTGAAATTTCTGCTCAGGAAGGGAATTTTTTTTAAATGGTATGTTTAGGCCAAATCCTTCTTACAATACTCACATTGAGTACTACTGAAGCTAATGGGACTTCATCATATGTGTAAAGTGAGCGGATTTGTGTGCTACAAGGAGAGTCACCTCAATGTTCCTGAATCAAGTTTTATACAAAACCAGGGCTTAATTTTTGCTAGAGCTTTCCAGGGCTGAGCAGTTCATAGCCCCGTCACATCTGGGTTTGCCGTGTCAGTTATGAAAGTAAAAAAATTGCTTGAGCCCTGGCACCTATTTCATTACAAATTAAGCACTGTGGAAAACCCATTAGAGCTCACACAGACCATATCAAAGACGTCCACCCTTTTCATCTGTTTATACTACTGACATCACCATGATGTCTGTGAGTGCATTTGTTACTGATCACATTCTACACGCCATTTTTGCCCAGATTTTTCAGAACCATAACAAATTCCTTAGTTGTCTTGAATTGCACTAAATCAAGAGAATGTTGATTGGTTAGTTTAGTGGTTCAATGATTAGATGGTGAGCATATTACATTGCAAAAGACGCAGGGAAGATCCTTGACACTGGTATTATTCCCTGAGCACCCAGGGCAAGATTTGCTGAAGTCAGTGAGGATTTGATTGCAGGACGAGGGCCTATGAGAGTTTATAATCTGTTTTATCCGTCCACATAGTCCAGATTTTAACATGGCAACTTCCTAAGGTTCTCACTGAAACTGTTTACTCTTTCATCCACTTGCCATGGACAGAAAAAGTAAAATGTCAAAAGTCCTAAATGCTTTTAAAAAAATAAAAATCAAAGAAGCCACGTCTTCGATGACAAAAAGGCAGCTTTAGTTACAAGTTTCTGAAAATCATCTGCACTTTACATGATAAGTGATTCACCAAGGAAAATCAGTCATTGGATAAGCAATGTGTCAGTCAAAGCCATCCACAGAAAACCCACCCTCAGGTCCCTGAAGAAATGTAGTTACATCTAAATGCTTTTCATACATGAAAATGTCACATAACCCCACTTCAAACACTATAATTTATGAACATGAATCCATTTATTAAAGGGTGAGGGGAAGGATTATGCAAAGATGTTTAGAAAATTGAACTAACATAGCTGTCTTTTGTTTGCTGAAAAAAACATTGTTCAATACAAAAGACACATATGTACAGCATTTTAAGCTCAAGGTCAACTTTTGCTGTATTCTATTTATATGTGAAACATCTTTTGGGATCCAGATTGCTACCTTGCTCCCAAAAGGTCTGTTGTTTCTGATCCTTTTCATAATGAGAACAGAACTGAAAAACAAGAGCTACCTCACAGCCTTCCCCCAACAACAAACTGAAACAAGCATATGGAATGACTTGTCAGAATAATATTTTAAGAAATAGGTTACTAGGGGCCTGAGGTCCACCCCATATGGTTTGAAGTTCCCCATTCATCTCATCAAACCAGTCTACTTTCCTCTTCTCTTTCACAAAGAAATAAAATCTTTAATAAGTTGTGCAGGTCACAGATCCAGAAGCAAATAAAAATATTTCATTTACATATTTAGTGTACTGTAAAACCTAAAAGCAGGCCAGAACCATAAACAGATCAGAAATAATTTATCCAATGTAAAGAAATGCCCTCGCCCCCCACATTTTTAAGCACAGAAGTTCTTCCAAATGTGATGCTTTCCCTATGCAGCCTTTGTGATTACCAAACTTTTGGCTATTTTATATTATAAGGTCGCTTCAGACCTCAGCAAGGAGAAAAATATAGTGTGCTGTATTTCCACTGTAGCAAGAACAAAACAACTGTGAATACACAGAACATTCCAAAATGGTAAACAATAAGCCAGCTAAACAAAGCCTACAAACATATTTATTCAAAAATAATTCCACAGATGGATAAGCATTTAATTTTCTGAAGTCAGAATAAAATAGCCTCTCTCTTTTGAAAGATGGAATGGGTTTTTGTAGCTATTTATATACCGTATATAAATGCATACTACAAGAATACTGCAAGTACAGTCAAAAGAAAGCTAAGGGGAAGTTATTACTCAGGGCTCTTTGTTGTTATTATTTCTGTAAAACGGGAAGTGTCAGCATTGTTACGAATCAATTGTTAGATGCACCTTACTTGCCCAGTCCAGTGGCTGCTTGCATTAATGTACTGATTATCTTCTATCTGGTGCTCCCAGATAAGACTGGGGTTCGGGAGCACAAGGTCTCTTGGATCCCATATTGGCTTTTTACCCTCTAGGGAATGGATGGGTAATTGTTTTTAGCAATATGAATGGTGACCACCCCTCACTGCATATGACAGTTGCTTCAATAGAAGAAAATGGAAGCTTGTGGCTGTGAAAAATTCGTGTCTCTCTTCCCACCCATCACCCACCCGTGCAAACCTCTACTTTGTGCTGCTTCTTGTTTGAAGTTGTTATATCACAGACTGTAGGGTGTCACAACAGAGGTGCAGATAAATAGGAAAATCTTAGGAGTGAAAGAAAGATAAAATAAAGTGAAAATGTATGTATTTCTTTCCTGTCTACCCCAGCTATCTTAAAAAGGAATAAATTTGCTCCTAGATTGTAGAAACATAGTGCTCAGCTAGTACAAGACAGTTTGAGATATTGCCCCAGGTTATCTATTTAAAACTAACTGGTCCTATAGTCAGACAGTCTGTTACACAGCTAAGATTTTTCTTTTAGTCAACATAACCCATTTAGATTTGCTTTAGAATTAATACCAACACTACAATTTTACTATCTAGGGGGGAAAATTAGGGCAGAACCTTCTCACATCAGCAAAAGAAATAGAAAAGTGTAACAGGGGTCTTCTGAAAACAAAACAGACCCCTCCACCACTATATCCATAAATTGTTGTTTACATATTCTAGACAGACAGACAGACATGTTAGTGAAAGGAGAGAGAGTCACTTTCACACATATAAAATGCCTTTCAGACATGGATTAAAATTATGTCAGGTAGTTGAAACGAAACCTGAAGCCCTAAGTAGAAATAAACAGGTAATTGGTTTCTGCTGATTGGCAAACAGAATTCTCTCTATAGGATGCCTGTCAGACAGTAAGAGTGTATAGTGTTTTCCCCTTTCTGCTTTGTGACTTCTGTCCTCTTTTGATTTTGCTGTTAGTTCTACAAATTCTGAGCGGCCATAATTGTGTGACAAAAGGAAACACTAAGTGAATAGATCACACACATGAAAAACTGGCCATTTTTACAGATTCTTAGAAGCACTCCACAGAGGGAGAGATGCAGTTGATCAGAAGCTGGCAAAGCCAAAGTGATTACTAAGGAGAGTTTTAAATGGGTCCAGGGGATTTTGGTTAATTCAAGATCCCAAATTTTTTTTCATATGGGGTGGGTTTAGGACAATAAAATGTGTCATATTTAGCCAAAATCCCTCAGAAAATCCAAACAACCCCCATGCCCAAACAAAAACAAAACAGAAACCAACCAACCCAGAAAAAAAAAATCCAACAAAACACAGTCTAAGAGTGATATAAAAGAAGCCTAAGACCAGTGTTTCTCAAACTGGGGTCGCCGCTTGTGTAGGGAAAGCCCCAGTCGGTCCGGGCCGGTTTGTTTACCTGCCCTGTCTGCAGGTCCGGCCAATCGCGCAGGGCTGGCTCCAGGATTTTTGCACCCCAAGCGGCGGGGAAAAAAAAAAAAAAGCTCCACCGCGCCGCTTTCTTCTTCAGTGGCAATTCAGCAGCAGGTCCTTCCCTCCGAGAGGAACTGACGGACCCGCCGCCGAAAAGCCTGACGTGCTGTCCCTTCCCCTTGGCTGCCCCAAGCACCTACTTGCTGAGCTCGTGTCTGGAGCCGGCCCTGCGATTGTGGCTCCCACTGGCCGCAGTTCGCTGCTCCGGGCCAATGGGGGCTGCTGGAAGCAGCGGCCAATAAGTCTCTTGGCCCACGCCACTTCCTGCAGCTCCCATTGGCCTGGTGCAGCAAACCGCGGCCACTGGGAGCCGCGATCGGCCAGACCTGCGGACGGGGCAGGTAAACAAACCGGCCCGGCCCACCAGGGGCTTTCCCTACACAAGCAGCGACCCCAGTTTGAGAAACACTGCCTAAGACTGTTTGTCTGGAGTATTTTTGATGATGTTAAAGTTTTGCTTTCTCAATAGTTCTTTCAAGAAATAATCCTGAACTACTGTTGATCCTAAAAGAAAATAAAAATCAATGAATTCTCACTTCTTATTTAAAAAAAAATTGGTATTTCATCTTACTGTTTTATGGTGGCTTTACAATGTTGCCTATAGCGGTGTACATATAAAGTTCTCCTTCCGGTGCTATTTCATTCCATATTACTGGTTTCCCAGGTGACTAAAATAGCCTTATTTCACCAGTACTGATGTAGACTTGATTTTTTATGTTCTTATTTGTTCACTACTTAAGCTTTGGTCCTGGAAGCAGTGACATGTTTAATTTTTTAAGTCAGTTGGACTACTTATGTGCACAAGTATTTGCAGGACTGAGGCCTTGAGCATTTCTCTGGGCTTCCTATTTTTGGGGGTGCACAGAGGTTTTTGGGGGCCTTGAACAAAATCTGAAACTGCCACCCCTCATCCTTCCAAAAAATTACCACTGAGGGGTGGCCTCAGGAAGACTGGAGGGGACTGGACTGGAGAGTGAGCTCCTCCCTACACTCGTCCTGCAAGGCTGGGCCCAGCTCCCCACTCCAGGCCTGGTTCACAGGGTTGCAGCACCATTCAGGTTTGGCCTGGCTGCCCCTCCTTGTGACTCTGTGCAATAAGTCACAGTGCCACTCGATTTGAATGCCCTCTCAAACGGGGGAGGCCAAGCAAATCTGTCACTTTGCTCCTCCCACATGGGGTTCCTGCCTGTTTTTCAGCCGTTTTAGGTTCATAACTAATTGAATAGTGGCCAGAGTAGCACTAGCTTCATTCCTGATGGAAATTATTATGAACCTTCTATACATGACATTAGACCATACAACAAGTGTCTTTGAAATCAGATCGGGTAGCTGAACCTACTAAAGGCAGGTTCCGTTTAAAAATTGTTCATTTGACAAAGAATTGCAGGCAGTGTGTCCCTTTTTCTTACCCACAAAATGTCAAAAACAATATTAAGTTTACAATTAATAGTGGCAACTAATATTAAAGACAAAAGGAAACAACACTATTCACTGAAAAAGGCCTATTTCCCTTAGCTCCCATAGGAACTTGGCAGAGCCTACTTTGTCATGAAAAATCCTTTACAACAAACATTTCAAACACCAAGAATTTTTCTGCCCTTTCATATTTAGATCTATGGGTAGGAATACATAAAATGTAAAATGGAGCAAGGAAGTGAAGCTAAACATTTTAAATAGCTAATTTAATTCTGCATAAAACCTTTGCTCCTACTATTAGAAAGTTTAAATTTATCACCAGAGGAAAACATAAGAAGTCAAACATGCTCTTGGAAAATACAGCGTGAGCAACATGTAAAGGAGGTAACCACAGATAAAAGTCTGCCTTCTCCTCTCTACTGAGTCGTCTCTACCTCTGCCAGGGCCGCACCCATATAGGGGACAGGAAACTCTGAGGTTTCCCTCTCTGAGCTTCTTACACATTTTCCCATTGGAGGAAGAAGCAGGGTTTCTTTCCCCCATATCAGCAGATAACCAAGATCCATACTGATTTTGTGGCTCTGAAGATGCCCCGTGCATCTATGTTGTTTCACATTCCCCAGATTCCCTTTTTACCACAATGCTGAATTGAAAGAATTATTAATGCTGCAAGGCAGTCTGGATTAAATGCAATTGCATGCTTCCTGAAGGCACTAAGCTGAACAGTTCCTCATGGTGTCTCTGGCCAACAACGATCGGCTTGGAAAAAAATAAGTCAATGTTATTCTCCCCAAGATTCACCACACATGATGTCAAAATAAGAATAAAAGAAGTGGTTCATACCTTTCAAAGCTATTTCATGCAGCCTGGTAGACTCAGGCAGACATTGCATTGATTTATACTTGGTTCACAGTTTGAAAGTTATCTTCATAACTATATGGGTTAGAGACTCTTAAATGAAAAGTTAAATTGTGGAATACAATATGGGAGAACAAAAAAAAGTTACATCTTAGTGAGCCACTTCAAGGCAGCCCAATTTGGCTCTTAATGGCCAAGGACAAATAACATCTCTTGTCCTCGGTGACAACTCTTCTAAACACTAGCTGGGACTTGTGCATAGAAAATGACCAGACTCCAAGCTGTTCTCTTGACAGCTCTCCAATCTACGTCCCAGCCGCTTCAGCTCCCAGAGATCATTGTAACTTGTAGTAGTCTCCAGGCATAACAAATCAACCTATCAACTAGAGTGACGTGAGCAGCCAGGTAAAATGCCATTGTTTTCATTCACTCCTGAATGCTGCCATTATCAACAACCCCTTGGTCAGTACTCATGGTGCAGCTGCGAGTTAGGTTGGTAGGGCTGGAGATTCTCCTTTGGTGAAATAGAAACATTGCTGGTAATGCGTGGTTAGAGATGTCGCATAGATAAATACATGTGTCTGAAAGGTCAGCTGATACTAAGGTATCTCTGAGTGGATGATCATGAATAAAGATTTTTTAGTTTATATCGGGAAATGGCTGGTTCGGCTTCTTGAGACTGAGGATCAGTCTGTTTCTCCCTAGTCACTTGGATACCACTACACTGAGTTTGGAACTGGAACAACTGTGCTTATGGAGCTTAAGTGAGAGATGGTATCACAAATCCTGGAGCACTTGAATGGATTTTTGGGAAAGGAAGATGGCATCCCCCTGGGAATGGGGATCAAGGAAACTGAATTCTGTTCAGTTACTTCTGTGAATCACAGCTACCTATTTTTCTTTGGTGACCGATTCCCATATGTCCCAGAAGAAACCAAGGCCTTTCTAGAGGAAGGGGAAGTATGAATGTAGGCGAGACAGAAATAGTTTTGAATCTCTTGGGGTCTACGCTAGGAGCATCTTTTGAAGGAAGAGCCTCAACAAGACCAACTATATACCTCTTCTCCAGAGGTACTGTTTGTAGGGGTGGCTCAATGGGACTCAAATCCCCTAGATTTGAAAGAGAGAGGATTTGGCTCTCTGATATCTCTTTGAGGGCTTGATTCAACCTACCCTGAAACTCCGTTAAATGCTGGGAATACTATCCTAAAATTGGTCAAGATTCTCCTCAACCAGGGCTAAAGCCACAGAGCCCTGCTGTCCATTGAGTTATTTATTAGCCAGGCCTTTGGCTGACAATTTTAGTCCGTCCTGACTTGCATCACTGATTTCCCACCTGTTTACATTTAGACAGCATTTTTGAGTCTCCTTGATCTGGTTGACAGATAACGAGCGATGTCCTGAATGTTGGAGAGCCACTGAATGAGGTGCCTAGCTGCATACAGACAGTGTGTGCTACTGAATCTCAAAAACTCCAGTCCTTAATGAACCTTCCTGATTCTGGGGTAGAAGACTCTTTAATGCACGTTATCAAATTACTGAATTTAAGAATGAAAGCCACAATCCACAGCCCCTCCTTAGCACATTGTTAGAATAGCAATCCAGTGATGAAATAATGCATTCAATAAAGCACTACTGCATGTTCCCATTATTTGGTGATCTGCTTCAGGATTGCATCTGTTTACTTAGAGACTGCAGATTAATAGTGATAGTTTCTTCTAATAACTAGTGACAAAACTCTGTCCTTGTCTCTGTGAGTCCCGTGTTTCCTGGCAGATTTCGCTAGCCTCAGAAGCTCACTGTGACCCTACACGTAGTCCTTCTCTCTCTAGAGGCAAGTGTCACAGCCTACTGAGCCATTTTCATCATAAGCCAGCAAGGGAGGTGAGGAGAAGCTACCCTCCCTTGCACAGTCTCTGTTGTCTCCCGATCTCAGTGATTAATTGGGAGCAAAGGGAGGAGCCTGGGCCCGCCCTCTACTCCGAGCTCCAGCCCAGGGACCCTGATTGTATCAGCTATGGTAGCTGACTTTTTAGAAACAGGACACGTACAATTCCCTGGGCCACTTTCCCACAGCAGCCCCCACTTCCTCAAGATCCACTTCACCCTTACCTCAGGGCCTCCTTCCTTGTGCCTGATATGGTTTGTACTGCTCAGTCTCTCCAACAGCACAGCTTTCTCCTACAGCTCCTGACACGCACGCCTCACTGACTAACTGGGAGGCTTTTAACTAGTTCCAGCCAGCCCTTGATTGGCTTCAGGTGTCCCAATCAACCTAGCTATCTCCATTGCTTTCTAGAAGGATCTTAATTGGCCCCAGGTGTCTTGATTAACCTGGAGCAACTGCCATTTGGTTACCATGGTACCAGGGATTTGTTTAGCCTGGGGCTAACATACCTGTTCCTCACTACTTTATTATAGCCATCTGGCCTTGCCCCGTCTCACTATAGAAATGTGACAACTCCTGCCAATAACTTAAGCAATGGACAGGTTGCTGTAGAATACATTGTTTATACACCATTGACTGCAATTTCTATACAGAAAATTTAATAGACCCCTTTTCCCCTCAGGAAGTTCATGTGGCCAGGGATTTACTGCTGCATTATTCCTTATGACCTGACTTATTTATCATGTCAATCACAGTAATGATATGTCAACATTATCACAGTTCTGAAGCTTTTGTTTTTTAAAACGTTTTCAGTGCTCCTATTCAACACTATGACGACATATGACCTCAAAGTTATCAGTGGCATTGATTCCGCACAACCATAGGGCTGAGAAGCTACTTTGAGAGCCAAAGCACCCAGGAATAGCTGCATTTCTTTTCTTTACTTCAACCCCTTGTGTTCATAGATAGATTTACACTACAACTGCAATTAAGAAGATAAGAAAAAAATAAAATAGTGAAGGTCAACCCACAGAAGCATTGTCAAGGGTCAGATTAAGAGGCTGGAACTTGTAGGTCCTGACCTACTTGAGTGTATGCAGTTGGCTTCTTTGCATCACCAGCCAGATGTTTAAAATTACAACTGCTACATATAGTGAGATTCCAAAGCCTGAAATACAAGAGAAGAGGGCTATTTATTAGAGAGACTGCCCTTCCCCTCCAAACAAAAAGCTTTGCCACATACACAAGAGAGGGGGGAAATAAAGCATGTAGAAGGAATTAGAGTAACTACTGGAATTAAAATATCATGGCAGTGTATGTGGAAAATCATTACTAATTACTGAACAAAGTTATGGACTCAGCAGTTAGATGGAGCCACATACAATATGGTTCTGAATGAAACACTATAGAATGCATCAAAACCAAGTTAGAGGGCTTAAAGAAAGAAAAATAGTTAACAGTGGGAATTTAGTCTAGGAATACAGAGCAAACTCCTGTACTCAAGCACAAGACAGTATCTGTGCATGTGAACAGGTTTGAAAATCTGGTTTTCAGACCACAAACTACTTGATGGTCCAGATCTTCAGCCAGGCCCAACTTCTTTGACTTCAAAAGAGCTAAATCAATTCACTCCAGCAGAAGATCTGGTCCCATGTATTCCTTAATCTTTATTCAACTCTAATCACATTGACTGTATTCAATAAATAATAACAGTCATTCAAAATTAGGGATTTTTCCTCCAAATGAGTGAAACCTGGCACATCTGAGCTTTGCTCAATGTGCAGCTTAGGAGCAGGTCTGATGGGTTTTGAAGAAAATCTTGTTTGACTGGAGTCATCCTTGGGCTAATTTTGGCCACAACTGCATGCTTCATGGGAGAAGAAGTCCAAAGGGGAAAAACTGGTGGAAATCCATAAGAGTGTATTTGTGCCACAACGGATTACCCTTAGGATGCAGCAGAATGAATAATACCAGAAATAATTTGTGCACAGCATTGCAGAGCTTATTTTAAGGTTTAAGTATGTTCAGAATACTACATGAAAGGAGACAAAACCTCGGGGCCTATACTGTACCCCGATTCTGTGGCCATGGGAAATACTGTCTAATCAATGGAGGACTGCAGAAATGCCTTTAAATCTGACATCAATGAGCAAATTCTTCCTCCTTAGTTAAATTCCACTCCATACATAACTGCACCCTGTCCCTCTTTTTGTTTGTTTTGGAGATGCTCACTAATGCTTCAATAAGCAATAATAACGGTATGGTAAGAAGCAGATTTTATGTTTTAAAATCATTCGTTTTTCTTCCAAAAAGTCCCATGTCCCCTAAGGAGCCCATGGTACCATACACTGGCATTCTTCAGTCTTCTCATCTTTTATTTAAAAAGCTTAATTGAGAGTTGAGAAAGTTGAAAACATACATCTAAGCTATTTAAATAAAAGATTAAAAACAGTTCCTGTACTCTGCAACAGTGGAATGTGCAGGCACACTTCCTCACTGCAGGAGTAATGCAGCAGAACCTATAAAATCCAGCTGTACCCTCACTAATGCAGCAGCAGAAATTGGTTCGGAAGTGCCACAGAACTCAAAACTCTAAAACTCAAATAATACACAGTTTCAGGTAGTAACTTAGGGCCAAACTGAGGACAGTAAAGGGGTGAGGGGCAGTCAGGGAGCCAGTTACATCTCCCTGATTTTCTGTCCAGCCAGGCCGTGAGATACTGGTTAGAAGAGCCTGGTAGCACAGCAATGGTCCCCAAGGGACCATTCACCACCTGAGGACAGGTGGAGACCAGTGTTCTTTAGCCATGCCTCTTCTCCACTCTGAAACACCCTGAGACCTGTGGAAAGACTGGAATAGGAGGCAGTTATGCCAGTCCTATGCCCAGTGGGGGACTCCATCATACTAGGGAAAGTCTATGCAATCTGTCTATGCTCCCTTTGCTCTACCTGAGCAGTGCAAAGGGAGCAGAATGGGCAGAGAATCTGTGTGATACTTTTAGAAAGTTCTAAATAAAATACATGTTCTCACTGTCAGCTCAGTGGAACATTACCATTGCCCATAAGAAGTGTGACATATGGCTTGAGATGCAAAAATTACATATAGAATACACAAAAAGCAGCAAAAGTTTGACAGCTCAGTTCACATATTGGGTCTGAATATGATTTCATGGTGGTTTAAACAACATGAACCCACAAGAAAAAACGATAAAATGGTCAAAAGTGATTTAAATCCACAAAAAGCAAAGAAATTAGCCAATCAGATTGCATGGATCATTTGTCAATATTCCATCTAGCTTTTAATTACCCAAAAGACTATAATAGCTCTTTTGGAGCCGTTACACTCTATCGTGTCAATTTGGCTGTTACAAATGCACATCACTCGTCCTCTAGCTAAAAATCATTATGAAATTACAGTATTGTTCTAAAAGGTTGCTAGGTGTTCACAGCAGCAGGTTTTTGAACTTCTATGCTTTAGAATTTTTTTTTTAATTTTCCTATTTATAAACAGCAAAGAAATTAGATGCTGGTATGGAGCAATTGAAAATCTTTCCGTTTTTAGATCTAAGAAATGTGAGTTATAGAAGCATGAAAATTCCCTTAAATTGGCAAACTTCTGTTGGTACTCTCTATCACAACCTCATAGTTTATCTGTGTCCATATATACACTCCATTCAATGCATGTTATTTTTATATAGGCTCTTTCATATAAAGCATCATAAAATATTTTAGAAAGAGATCAAAGTAAAAACCCTTTAGAGAAATATCAGAGGGGTAGCCGTGTTAGTCCGGATCTGTAAAAGCAGCAAAGAGTCCTGTGGCACCTTATAGACTAACAGACGTATTGGAGCATGAGCTTTCGTGGGTGAATACCCACTTCGTTGGATGCATCCGCAACGGTATTCACCCACGAAAGCTCATGCTCCAATACGTCTGTTAGTCTATAAGGTGCCACAGGACTCTCTGCTGCTTTTAGAGAAATAGTTATATACACTGCAAGCCAAAACAACAAGGTGATAGGAGTAGAATAAAAAGATAAATTCAAAGCATTAACTACGGCAGATGAGCTGTCTTGGATACTAATTACATTCAGAGACGAAGGGAAGAATATAGGAATGTGAGAAGGAAATGGTAGATGAGATTTAGTCTAAATCACAGCCTAAAATAATGAGAACTTTTTATAGGTGAGATCTGTGGAGAATGAGTGACTCAATGACTTATGATTCAGAGGGAGGGAGAAAGAGTTGCATATACATAGGACACCCTGTTTCACCTGTGCATCCCAACCTATGGAACCATTTATTACATCTATATGTCCCCACCACCGTTCTGTTTCCCTCAGTCTGTGCCCCTTATCTTTGTATATCTCCCCTTGACCCTTTCTGCCATCATCCCTCTCCCTTCTATATCCGTCTCCCTAGGCCTAATCAATCACTTGCTTAATTGGAAGTCAATGGCTTTACACATATTTATGCTGGTGGTGAATGTCAGCCTTACTTCCCTCCCCTCCCAATATACTTCTCCCTGTATTATTTATTGTTATGGATTTTTAAAATGAGGTATCTGTATTCTAGGCACATGCACAACTACAAGTATTACAAAAAGAAATAAAACAATAAATGACAAGTCCATAGTACTTCTGCCATTTTCCTGGTCTCTTACTCCATTGTGATTTTCTTCCCCCAACACACCCTTCTTTCCGTCTCACTGAATTAAGTAAATTCATCTTAGATTGTGAGGTTTGGAAATCAATAATTCTGACATCAAATCAGAGCTGACTGTAATCATTCCATGGTATTGCAGACTTACAGAGATACTTCTCATGTAAGTCTTCACTTGGTTCTATCCATTTATGCCCTATAAAAAATGGAATACATTGAACTTCAAGACTGTGTATATGAGGTTGGACTATATAATATCTACTATGCAGCCAAATTCTAAACAATTTTTACAAACATAAGAAAGGTGGCAATATCAGAAAATTATAATTACAATGTAGCAAAATAATTATTTATCATATAAAATGTTAATTTACAACCAGCCACTGTGTAATCCAGGGGAGACTCTGTATGGTGTTTGAAATACCAAATATATATATATATTAAAAATCTGTCCTGAGATTGAATAATAAAATATGTAAGTTGTACAGTAAAGGAACCAAAGATAGTAAACATTTCCTCGTACACTTTCCCTCTTTCACAGATGTGAGACCTCAATATATCTCCAACCCCTTACTTATCACGCAGAAAAAAATATAACCAGGGACAAACTATTATACTCAATAGTATCCTGCAATCTTCATGCACTTCAATCTAAGTGCAACCAACAAAACACTTTTTTTTAAACCAACTGCACTTTTGCTGAAAAACCATGGATAAACGCAAAATGTGGTGACCGCTTTTGCCTTCTGGGACAAGACTGTTGCCATGTTGTGATACAAAGTTTTCACATCATCAAATGTTGATATTTTAGGATTTTTTTGCTGATATAGGGCAGTTGTATCAAAGTCTGGATTGTTTAAAAAATAATAATAACAAAGCTTTTCAATACAGGTGCTTTCCTGTGCCACAGAACTAAACATGTACAATTTGCAAGACCCTCAAGAGCCAATTATTTATTTTTGGAAATGTTAACTCTCTTCTTGAAATGTTAACTTTAATATTTATATTTTAGTAAGGATCTGCCAAAGAGTTTAAGAACAAAACAAAACAGCAAAACATTAGGGCTAATTACTTCATCATGGACGGGGCATAGCAAATCATTTTAGACCTTTGTTGCTCCTTATCTTTGCAAAGATTTTCGTTTGGTGTCAGTAACTCAGTTTGTGAGTAGTTAATAATTTGGGTATTATTCTATAGTAATGCTCCAAAACATTATAGCTTATTACACTGATATTACATTCTTTTTGGATCAGTACTAAAATCTAGTACTATTTAATTAATTGAATACAATTTTTTTTTCATTTCCAGAATGCTAATATTTAAGGCTCCCAAAGAGAATTTCAGCTGTGAGGAAGTAGGCCCCCACTGATATCCAGATCTTCAGATGTGTTATATTCCAGCAAACTTGACCCATATGTTATTAGTTCACCATTATTATCTTGCTCAAAGACATCAATATGAAAATATAAATAAATAAATCAGGGTTTCTCCCTCTATCAATATGGAAAAATGTGACATGAGGCACATAGGAAAGCTGATCAAAGATAATATTTATTATTTTTAGGAGCCCTTGTCATGGGCCAGGACCCCAGTGCACTAGCTGCTGTACAAATGTGGAACAAAAAGATGGTTCCTCTGCCCATTTAAGTATAAGACAAAAGCCAACAGATGGATAGACAGACAGGGGAGTACAAGGAAACAATGACACAATAGGTCAGCATGATGGCAGTGCTTTTAGCATACCAGCAACCTAACCATTGTCAAGGTTTTGGTAGGCATGATGGCAAAGGAGAATTTTGAGGACGATAATCAGGGCCGCAGGGCCGGCTCCAGGGTTTTGGCCGCCCCAAGCAGCCAAAACCAAAAAAAAAAAAAGCCGCGATCGTGATCTAAAAAAAGCTGCGATCGCGATCTGCAGTGGCAATTCGGCGAGAAGTCCTTCACTCCGAGCCGGAGTGAGGGACTGTCCGCCGAATTGCCGCCGAATACCTGCACCTGCCGCCCCTCTCCGGAGCGGCCGCCCCAAGCACCTGCTTGAGAAGCTGGTGCCTGAAGCCGGCCCTGACGATAATGAGTTAGGTTTGTGGATGTTTACAGAGAGCTCCTCCCAAATGTGAGGGACAGCATGGGAAAAAGCGTTAAGGCACTTGTTAGAAAATTAAAGAAGCAAGCAATGGAGGCTGGCATCATGGCCAATTGGAGGGGAGAGTCGACATCTTGACAGCAAATGACAGTACAGGTAGGGTTGAGATAGACCATGAAGGGCCTTGAAAGTAAACAAGCAGTTTGATCCTATAGAGAAGGAGAAGCCAGTGGAAAGATGCAAAGAGAAGGGTGACTTGATCAAAGCAATGGGCTAGGAAAACATTTGCAGCAGCATTCTGAATGGATGGCTATGAGTAAGGCAAGACTGAATTTGTTAAGATCAGAGAGAAGGTTATTGAAGTAATTGAGACATGAGTTTATGAGAACCTGGACAAGAATTTTAGCTGTGTGGATGGTTAGGAAATGTCATGCGATGCAGACCAATTCTGCAAGATTTAGACATAGCCTGGATATGAGGACCAAGTAAAAAATGATGCCCAGTTTACAGGCCTCAGTGACAGGCAGGATGTTGGTGTTGTCCATAGTTATAGAGATTGAGAGACTATCACCACAGTAACCTCAAGTGACTGAGAAAGGAGTTGGGGAGAAAGGGGCTTGGGAGTAAAGATTAAGAGCTCAGTTTCAGCCATGCTGAGCTTTAGCTGACCACTAGACATCCACTAGGAGATGTCAGAAAGCCAGGTCAAGATTTTTTATTACTAGTTGTGGTGCCACTAAATCCTATGGGTAATGGTGGCTTTTTAATGCACATAGGCTTCTGCAAAATTCCCGAGCATTTCCCCTCCCTTCCCCCACTTCTCTATGACTGGCTACACAGACAGAAAAACTGGGAGGAGAAATGAATAAGAGATCAGAAAGATGCAATAGAGCAAGTCTGTGGAGAGTTCTGAAAACCAGGAGAGCTATGTCAGACTGGATGCAAAAGTGATTAAGAGCAAGGCATCAAAAGTGATACATGATCAGGGTGACATGATACACACAGTACATGGCATACACACATTTATGTTATGTAAAAAATAAGGAATCAGACATTTATTTCCATAGCTTTGTATTTTAATGACCCTGTCTGGCTTTTATAACATGCAGATATATTACTAGCACAGTCAAATTCACTGGTAAATACAGAATGCCTTTGTAGGCACACAGCAATTTGGGTGCATCTAATTCTGCTTGAACAACATTTTTGATAAGAGACAGCCATGAATAGACTATTGTGCTAGGGTAAGGCAACAGCATAGCAAGAGAGTCTATTTTGGTTTTGTTTGTCTTTTAAAAAAAGTAAGAAAAAAATAACCCTGTGATTCTGCACATGGGCTGCTGAACAGACACACAAAGCCCTGCACACTCCACAGAAAATCAAATGAAGACCGTTTGCTGATGCAGCACAGTGCCAAAGAACCATTCATATAGTTTGTCATTCTATTACAGCAAAGAAAGAAATAGTTCTTCAATCACTGTTTTCAAGAAAAATTAACACTCCTCTCAGCCGCTCTTCAGTCTGTGAAAGCATTTTATTCATTTCTGTGCACCTAGCCCTTATTTATTTGTAAATTTATGCTTTCCGTGTAATATAGGTAGAATACATGTATCACAGATTCTTCTAGGGGTACCAGTACTTAAAAAGATACAGTTAATTTCTGCCTCCCATCAATAAATAAGACATAAGGGCAAAAGAAAAAATTAAAGTTAGATCCCAGGATACAAGGAATGGCATCAATTCAATTATTGAGCATGAATAGGATGGATAGGAAATGTGATCCACAACTAAATGCAATTGCTACAGTGTATTTAGGGCATTTCAGACTATCACTGTCCTGGGTAGTAACATCCCTTAGTAGTGAGTAGCACATATGGTATGCAACATTATACTCTCTTATTACGCTCCTGCATTGTTTAGATACAAGTTGAGTTAAAAAGACACCGTCAAAGTTGGTAAAACAAAAAATTGACCTCCCTCAAAACAATAATTATCTCTTAATGTCCACACAGCATTTCTCAAAATAGAGGTTGCAAAGCCTGCTTTTCAAAAAACAAACTGAACTCCCCTTGGTCCTCCACATATGTAAACAATAACAGTTTCTCTCTGCAATCATGGGGCTGTATGTGGCACTTTCTTTTCCTGTGACTGCCCCTGGTGCCCCCAGAGTTGCTAGTATTCTGAAATTGATTACTCTCCCCTGAAATGTTTTGAAGAGGTAGATTCTTGTCCATTTCTATGCTTAGTAGTATCTAACAACATGAACAACTTTGAATAAAGTCATTGGGTTAGGGGAAAGAATTCATTCACACCAAGCCACACCTCACATGTATGTCGTCAACCCAAAACACAGCGGATAGGTCACCTTTTGAACTTACTAGTTTTATGTGTTTCAATTTAAGGAAAGTGCAAGAGGTTAATTCAGTGTTTCACTTCTTTTGCTAGATAAATACCTCTTGGATATCCTAACCATTTTCTTAATTTATTTTAATTTTAACAAGAAAAACATTAAAAGTTTAATGTTACAGAATAGCTTGATCATACCCTACACATATCAGTACAAGTCATGAAAAGCAAAATCCCAATTTTTCAATGATAAATAAACTAATTATTTTTAAAGGCTTTTTTTTTTATGCTAATATAAAATTATGTATGTCAAAAATTCTTGGCACTTTTCCCTCTGAGTCTGTACTGAACTAATGCCCCATAATGGAGTTAGTGACTTTCAGGGTAAAGAAGATACCATTTTTGAGGTGAGATATAAAACTGAGATCTCCTGACTTCAATCCCACTGTACATTTTACAAGAGTACATTAACTCTGGTGTCCTGGCCACAGTCTAGTTACAGTAACTATATTCTATGCACCTAAAATTCTTCCTGTAAGTTCTATTGGGTACATAATCCTTTTTCAGTTCATTCCCTAGACTCCCCTGAAGTTGGCTATGAACTGTTAAACAGCTGACAAATATCATTGCAAAAAAGAGCATTTAGCTGTAGCATTTAACATCAATGTAATTCACTCTGTATCAGAGGGCTAGCCATGTTAGTCTGTATCCACAAAAACAATGAGGAGTCCGGTGCCACCTTAAAGACTAACTGATTAATAGGGGCATAAGCTTTTGTGGGTAAAAAATCCGCTTCTTCAGATGTCTGTAATTTTCACTCCATGCATCTGATGAAATGGGTTTTTTACCCACAAAAGCTTATGCCCAGATAAATCTGTTAGTCTTTAATGTAATTCACTATACCCCTTTTTTTTAGCTGCCATGTACAGAAAAACCTAATTAGGATAAGAAATATTAAAATGTTTTAAATGTTTCAACAACAACTTTTCCAAAAACCCACAGTTTTTGACTTCCTGGTCAAAAAGGCATTCAAAAGCTTATAGGTTGAAGAACACTGTGGTTTCAGTTATAACTGAACCAAAGTTCAATCTCTCCTCTCTTCCTTTTCATAAAACCAACACCTTAAAAGAATATTTCTGTGGTGCTTCATGTTCTGTAATTTTTCACTCATTCTCTAAATCTTAGAAAATGTACTGTGGATTGCCCCAGGAGCAAACACAGCAAAGATGAAGTAAAACTAGAAAAGGAGCTGTCTAGTTTAATCTATGAATGTTCATAGCAAGGGCTATGTGTAAGAATTTGTAAGCAGGATCTTCACCAATGATGGTGTTGAGGTTTCATTGAAACTGAGATTCTGGACATCTGTAGGTTTTGTCACACAATGGCCTGTTCTCATTTGTTGCTTTTCTGATCTGAGAATTCCCAAACATTTTGTTTCTCCTAAGTGTCCAAATACATATACTGTATATTTTTTGTTTACAAACCACCCTAGTTTAATAGCCACACGCTTTTTGTGCATTCTGCAGTGGGAAGTACAATATAAACTCACATATAAAGTGACCTAGCTCTAAAAATGTGACCAAAAATCTATCCAATCTAATCTACCTAGGGCACAAATCACCGTATTATCTAGAAGGAAATTATCCTCACCTGGATTGCTGGCCAGAACGATGAAGGAAGGTGATAGATGGTCAGAGACCTTTGTGGGTTTGCAATCTATCCCATCTCATCTGTGCAGGCCTTTCAGCCAGATATTTTCTGCAGTTCTGTGTCTTTTTCTATCTCTGTCTTGCCTTGATTTTTACTCAGCAAAGTTCTTTGCTCTTCAGTTCTACTTCTGATCTGTGGTTTATTTAGCCTGCATGCTTCCTAAGGTCCTCATCCCTTTGTCTCTCACCATGTGGCTTTTCCCCTGCTCTGGTGTTCACTTTCTGTACCCTCTTACTAGCATCTTAAACAACACTAACCGACCTTCTCCAAACACAAAGAAAAACAGATCTATTATAATTTTAAATGCTGTATTCCATTACTTCTTGTGAGACTGGAAACTTTGCATTCAGCTTCTAAACACTGTACTATCACTAGCAGGGATTTTGAAGTGGCCCAGACTACAGTGCCATCAGTATGTTGGTGACACCCAGCTCTACACAGCTCTTTCTTTCTCAGCACAGTCAATGCTGTTGCCTTGCCACTTTTTTTTTTTTTTTTTAAGGAAACTTGGAACCTGGATGGAGGAAGTTAGCTTAAAATAAACCTGAGGAAGATGGAGATTTAGGAAAAAGAAAGGACTTATGAAGTGGCAGAAGCTAACACCCACCCTCCAAGGTATCTGTATTGTAGTGAGCAGAACAGCACAAAGTCTTTGGGTCTTCTTGGATTAATCGCTTCTGCTCCCTGCACACATGCGTACACACACACAAGCCAGAGAAACATCCTACTATTTTCATCTAGAGACTGTGAGCTTTCCTCTAAGCTGATGACCTACCCACAATTTCTCATTACTTTCAGGCCCGCTGACCGGGGGGGAGGGGCAATTGTCTAGGGGCCCAGGCAATTTAAAATGGCCCAGGAGCTCCTGCGGCAGCGGCCGGGAAACCCAGGCCCTTTTAAATCGCCCAGATGGGCCGCAGGGCTCCTAGGTGTTGAGACTGCTCCGGGCCCCGTGCACTGGCGCAATTGGCCAGTGCAGGCAGTCCCGGAAGTGACAGATTCATCACTTCTGCCCCAGGCCCTGCCTCCCCTAGGGACGGCCCTGGACGTGGGGCCTGGAATTTCTGTTGGTGGGCCTGCTTACTTTAATTCAATTTGGTCTATGAAGCGTTGGAAGAAAATATATATGAAATCTCCAGCTGGTCCAGCACACTTCCTGAGTGTAGTGACCCAAAAGATTATTATAGAGGTGCTCTGGAATCTACACTCACTCCTGAGCAAATAGCGGAGTCACATCCAGGTGTTGGTTCTCATCTGTAGAGCTAGGAACCAGCAGGCTCTAGTTATTTCAAAAAGACTACTTCTCTGTAATCGACAGACATGCAAAGAGTCAGTTGCTAGTGAAAAGGCATTCTCTGTTGAATGAGAATTGTACTGCATTGAAACCTACTGAGTTAGACTCATGTAAAGGAGAGGAGAATCAGGCATCAGGGGTATTTCTACACAGCTCAGGGGCAAAACCTCCCAGCCTAGGTCAATAGACTCAAGCCATTGAGGCTTATGCTAGCGCTCCAAAAATAGCTGCATAGACCACGCTTTGAAGTTACGGTTCAGGCTGGAGCTAAGGCTCTGAATCCTAGGGAGGAAGTGAGATTAAGCACGAGCTCAAGACTGACCCACAATTTCAAAGCACTGTTTAGACATTTATTTTTAAGCACTAACATGAGCTCCACTAGCTTGGGCTAGAAGGCTTGCTGTTATGGGCTGTATAGACACACCTGAAGCCAGAGATAGGGTTGCCAACTTTCTAATCGCACAAAACCAAACACCCTAGCCACGCCTCTTCCCTGAGGCCCTGCCTCCTTTCCCACCCCTTCCCTGAGACCCCATCTCCAATTCACTACATTCCCCCTCCCTCGGTGGCTCATTCTCCCCCACCCTCACTCATGGTCACTGGGCTGGGGCAGGAGGATGGGATGCGAGAGGGGGTGAGGGCTCTAACTGGGGGTGAGGGCTACAGGGTGGGGCCAGAAATGAGGGATTCAGGGTGTGGGAGGGAACTCCAGGCTGGGGCAGGGAGTTGGGGTGCAGGCTCCAGCTCGGGATGTGGGCTCTGGGGTGGGGCTCGGGATGAGGGGTTTGGGGTGCAGGAGGGAGCTCCATTCTGGGGGTGGGGCTGAGGGATTTGGAATGTGGAAAGGGACTGCAGGTTGAGGCAGGGGGTAAGGGCTCTGGGATGCGGCTGAGGATGAGGGGGCTCTGCGTTTGGGGGGGGGGCTCAGGGTTGGGGCACATGCTTACCTTGGGTGGCTCCCGGTCAGCAGCACAGCAGAGCTAAGGCAGGCTTCCTGCTTTTCCTGGCTCCGCGTTGTGCCCCAGAAGCGGCCAGCAGCAGGTCCGGCTCCTAGGCGGGGAGCCAGGAGGCTCTGTGCGCTGCTCTCGCCCACAGGCACCGCCCCCAGCTCACATTGGGCATGGTTCCCAGCCAATGGGAGTGCAAAGCTGGTGCTCAGGGCGGGGGCAGTGTGCGGAGCCCCATGGTCCCCCTACCTAGGAGCCAGACTTGCTGCTGGCCACTTCTGGGGTGCAACGCAGTGGCAGGAGAGGTAGGGACTAGCCTGCCTTAGCCATGCAGCACCCCAACTGGACTTTTAATGGCTTGGTCGGCAGTGCTGACTGGAGCCGCCAGGGTCCCTTTTTGACCAGAACCGGACACCTGGCAACTCTAGCTGGAGATGACCTGTGCCTGCCAATAGGGAGGAGGCAGAGTGAGGGCAGACAGCTTTACCAGTCTTACTGAGCATGCTCAGTCCATATGAGCATGCTCAGTTCTCACCAAGAAGCAAATCTGGAGGGGCACATGACCTCACATGCCTCCACCTACACGTTGCCTCTTCCTGAAGCATCCTGCCTATCTCACACAAGCCTTTTAGTTATTTTTCAGTACAGCATTTCTCAGTTTTTATTTTGTTGTTTCCACTATCATGTTTGGCCTGTATATAAACATTACAAATATAATCATCAGGGACTTTGCTCAAGGCACCTCTTGAAGGCACAGTAGCGAAGCATATTCTCTACAGAAGGATCTATTTGTTCTTCTTTAGCTGGCACAAAGGGAAGTATTAGAATTGCAGCCCCACCCACTAAAATAATCCCCTCTCTTAAATCTGTGACAGGCTAGGGAGTCTGGTCCACTGTGGAGTAACCCCGCTTATCCGTTACATGACCACATCTAACAGGTGACCGTGGAACGGATATGGGGTTATGGTGCAATAGAAAGAAGCTTGTGAAAGGGGCATTCAGCAATCCATGTGATAATTTGACAAAACAGACATTCTCTATTTAAGAATGGCCTACAAGTGGAATAACAGGGAATTCAGCAGGCTAGGACTCAGGGGCATTGGCAGAGCTATGTATGGGAAGAATGTCTATCTGCAAGATGCATTGCTCAAACCATGGTTATTAGTTTCTTGCTCATGCATGTGCTGCATTCACTCACCTTTTTTTATAATCACAAAACCCTGCATATAAATCCCTGCAAGTCAAAGTGAAAACATACTCCCCTACATTGCATCACATTCTGTACCGATCCTGTTGTTTATTCACAACTGTAATTTGTTTGGGGTGTCTCTTGGCATTGTTATGTGGGGGAAATTTATGTGAACAGTTCCTGTTAACCTTACTGAGAATTGCACTCATAAATTCTCTGGGCATTGACTCCTTTCTTTTCCCATTACCTAATTTCCAACATTTTATTCTTCAGTTTTATGTTATCTTCCCTATAATTCCAATTTATTGCTTAGATCCTGCCAAAAAAAGCCTCATTATGCACTAGCTGCATTTTCAGATAAATTGAGTGCCACGATGAACTAGTAATATTTGTTTCTCCTACATTTGTTGGGAACTAATCAAAATAATCCAGTGATGGAAAAAATTGCAAAATACATTAAAAATAAACTGCTGCTAATATCTGTTGAAAACATGCTGATTTTAATAAACATTCTCTTTGCCAGACAAATCACCTAAAATAGGTTGATTCTGTATCAACAAAAAAATAGTTGTTCCCAGCCTAAAAGCTAGGGGATTGTTATTAAGATTTGTCTGCTTCTTGTGCTATATTAAGGAAAATAAGGCAAAATCTATTCCACTTTTTCTCTTTAGCACTGTCTGTGATGTGCTGTTGTTTACTGCTCTAGTGGACACTAGGGAATGTAACATGGCCAAGGATCCTCTGAATGCCAACAATAAAATATTTTACACCTGCAGTCAAGTCTGTGACCATATTCTTCCTTCAGTTACTCCTTTAATTGGTCATTAATGAAGTTGTTCAGGTGAAAGTGAATGTGGAATTTGGCCCTGTGACATTAACACACAAAGTTGACTATGCCCATAAGAACTCTTCCACACACTGTGGAAAAGTTTAGTATGGTTAGAGTTGGCGTAACAAAGAAAAATATAAAAATCGCAGGGAGGCCCCTTTCAAAATACTAAAATTTTTTAAGGGTTGTGTGGCAGGGTGACGACTCACCGGCACTGTGCCTCCTGCTGGTCATCCAGGGAATTAGCTCTTCCAGCCCGGAGTGCCCTCTGCAGGCCAGTGTCTCGCCTGCCGCTGGCCCCTGTATTCCTCCAGGACCCCGGTGCCCCTCTACAACAGAGTTTTGCCCCTGGCAATAACCAACAATCTGGGTCTCCCCACCCAGGGGAACCCCCCAACTCTCTATCCCCACCTTGCCTCAGTGGCTACTGCCAGTCTCCATCTAGCCCCCACTCACTGGGGCAGACTGCAGTCTGTAAACCACTCATCATCAGCAAGGAGGGTTAGGACCTGCTGCCTTTGCCTGTCTCTGGGCTGTCCCCTTGCAGGCAACCAGGTCCTTCTCTCCCAAAAAGCTAGAGAGAGAATCTTCGCTTCAGGCCCACTGCCCTCTTATAATGGCTGGCTGGGGCCCTGATTAATCCGGCCACAGCTGTGGCTGCTTTCTCCATCAGCCTTTTCCCAGATGCGGCCCTCTCCAGGGCTGCTTTAACCCCTTCAGGGCTGGAGCGGGGTGACCACCCTGCTACAGGTTGGAAGAGGAAAAGAAAGAACACAATTCATGTGATCTAAGATACCACCTGTTCATCTTTCACTAAAAATGATCTCAGTGTTAGTAGAACTTGCCTTTAAGTTTTTTCTCTATTTCCATTTCCTCATCCTTGTCACGAGCTTTCATCTGACCAATTCTGATATGTTCTCTCCCCTCTCACCACTCACACTGCCTTGTCCTCTACAGTAGAGATTCATTTTTGAGGACAAACTATTAGATAGTCTAGAAAATAACTATCCTTGTATTTAGGAGTCAGTTTTATTTAGTGGTAAGAGCATGGGACTGGAAATCAGAAAGTTTGAGTTCTAATCTTGGTTCTGTCACTGATGGTCACTGGACGACCTTGGGCAAGTCATTTCACCACTCTGTATCTCCATCTCCCCACTTGTAACATGAGGATAATTGGGATGATGATATGTACCCTTTTTGTAAAGTGCTTTGAGACACTCATAAAAATCTCTATATAAGAACTAAGTATTATCATAATTATTAATATTAGTAATAGTAAAGTGCTTTGGGATCCTTGGATGAAAAGTGCTAAATAAGTTCAAAGCAAACTTTAACTGTTTCAGATTTCAGATCACATCAGAGTTTGTCTACTCCAGCTTTACTTTCACAAATACTGAGAAGATAAATTAAGCACAATTTATCTCACAGTAGATACACAAAGATATCAATGTAAAAAAAGATACAAATCTTTGAAATGTACCTCTGACATTGTCGTTTTTGGAATTACTATTCTATATTGTTGAGGGTCTTAAATTGCAAACCTCTTACTCAAATTTTCATGCTCTAGTACCAACATGCAGTACAAATAGAACCATCCTGTCCATGAATACGGACATCCCCAAATCAGATCTATAGTCTAACTTCAAGCATCCAATTCATGTATAATTTATCAAAGCCATTACCATTGTGGTGAAACAATTATTGTTTTGAAATGATATACTGAACAAAATGTCATTATCAAGGATTTTCATTGAGTGAATGAAGAATTGAGCAGTAGTCTATTAATGTATTGCCATTGATTTATTCAGTGGTGTGCCCTGTATTCTGGTCCACAAAAGCCTTTGTAAAATCCACTGTATCTATTAGTGCAATTAGCCAATATAACTACTCTGCAGGGCATGTCTCATTTTGTTTCCCTTTTTGCTTTTAGTACAGACTGCTGCAGATAACATCTGGGCTGTTGGAGCGCAGACTTTCGGATGCAGCGTCAATAGGAAAACACTATATTGGGTTAGAGAGGCCTCATTCTCTTCTGAATAGGGATTCACCCACTGGCTTCATAACAAACAGCACAGAGAGGACCAGGGCCGCTCAGGGAGGGGGGGGCAAGTGGGGCAATTTGCCCCAGGCCCCGGGCCCCGCAGGGCCCCCCACGAGAGTTTTTCGGGGCCCCTGGAGCGGGGTCCTTCACTCACTCCAGGGGCCCCGGAAAACTCTCACGGGGCCCGGACCCCGGAGCTTCTTCCGCTCCGGGTCTTCGGCGGCAATTCGGCGGCGGGGGGTCCTTCTGCTCCGGGACCCGCTGCCGAAGTGCCCCGAAGACCCGCGGCGGGGGGTCCTTCCGCCCCGGGACCCGCCGCCGAAGTGCCGGGTCCCCCGCCACCGAAGACCCCAGGCCCCCTGAATCCTCTGGGCGGCCCTGGAGAGAACAACCAGAAACTCAACTCAAGTCACATTATTTCTTTCTGTGTGTCAGACACTCAGAATGTTGAACACCTGACAGTTATTCACTGCTAGAAACTAAAAGAAAAAACTTCAGACAGTCAGAAACCAGGTTGGTTATTAAAGTAATATTTCCCTTTACAAAACAAAAACAAAACTTTTGTATAGCTCACCTGCCGTCTGCTTTACTGAAGCATACAGTAAGTTGGCTCTTTTAGTTGCTCCAAATTAGGCAAGTCAGTAATGGAACAATGAATAGCTAACCATTCTGCATCTGCATTCATCTGACAAAATAATTCCTGCTATATCGCTTACTTGGTTTAATAATGCCATAGCCATAGATGTTTTTTATTTCAGAAATATCTCTTGCTTTGCCTTGACATTTATCTAGCAGCAGGAGACCATTATCCAGTGACAATGTTCTATTCCAATGACATTAGCTCTTAATTATAACCCAGATTCCAGGTTGGAACTGAGGAAAGGAAACCTGACTGGCCATTGGAATGTATATTAATTATCTAGAAAATCCTCATACTACAGCAGTGCTATATTCAGACTATTATCCTTGAAGTTCTCAAAAGAAATGAGGACTCCATGGGAAAATGGTAACAAGTTCTTTTTTGTTTTGTTTAATAACAAAACAAATGAATTAGATTAGCAATAACAACCTTAGCCCACGGTATTTCTGGGGAATTAATGAGCAACTGGCATTTATGGCCTGAGGCAAACCTCTTCCAGAAGTTAGGTACTTAAATAAGTGTCCTAATTTTCACTGGTAGTTGTACTCCTACAGGTGAGACCAAGAGGAGGCATCTAGAAGAAAAAAAAAGTAAGTTTTTAAAAAATTGTTATTCAGTTAAACATAAAAAAGCCGAAAAAACCTGTAATCTCTTTGGAACAGGGATTGCGTCTTCCTATAAATTTGGAAAGTGCCTAGCCCATTTTGGGTTCCACTGCAACAACCTGTTGTGTTTCTTTGTATATTAATTGCTATACGCACGACATGTGATCCTAGACAGTGCTAATGTGGATATCCATGTCTATGTTCATGTCATTGGCACTATCCTCAAATGTATTCTAAAAGAAACAAATACAATTAGGCGGACATACAAAAAGATTATATTTGGTTTCCTGTGCAATATGCACGCAGAAAGCATCTTATTTAAAAATAAAACAGGCTATATTTTAGGGAAAGGCTGGTTCTACAAATACTTCAGCAAACAGAATAGCAAGGATTAGAATTGGCTTCATTTAATATACTATCTTCTTATAGGATATTATGGTTTCAAAAAGTATTGTATGGAGAGGCTGTCATTTGTTTTGGTCAAACCAAACTATCACTCAGAAAAGCTATTAAAACTTTCTTGGCTGTGCCCCTAGAAAACCCTGTCATTTCTCTGTGGGGGGGGAAAATGATGTTTTAGATTGTATAACTCATCTTGCCATAAAAAGCCCAACAACTTCCACATTCAAGATAAAACAATGTGCATTGTCTCTAGAGAATCTAAGTTCTGTGACACCATCTTACCTAAATCCCATGGCTAAATCCCAAGTAGCTTCTTTCATCATGAATTTGCTGCATCCTCCTATGAAAGTGCTAAATTACGAAAGGCCATTATTACAAAATTCCTGTATTTCCAGGAATTGATGGCACCTGAATCCCAATGGCCTGGAGTTGAAAGGCCTGATAAAGGATTTCATACAATTGCGAGGAAGCTAACTTGTCTGCCCAGGTATTGCTAGAGTCTGAGAACAATATGTGATCATAGACAATATATGGGCTGCAATAACAATAGACATAGCAGTGAGAGGTGAGGAATGAGAAGCCTTTACTCTGAATTTCCTGGCTTTTATAGGATTAAGTCAAAATCTTAACATTATTTTTACTTGGGTATATTTTTTAGTGCATTTAATGTTTTTCTACAATGATGAGCGTTGTTTCATGCTCAGACTAGCAGTAAATGAGATTGGTACTGTTAAGGATACATTCGAGTCTGGATGCCAGAGGTTAAGTTACCTCACTTGCATCCAAAGATCCCTTCTACGTTGACCGTTTTTTCTTTTAGTATCTCTTTGACTTTAAGCTAGGACCTTGGTGAAATTGAGAGAAGGCCAGGATCTAGCGATCTGTGACAACAGATATTTCTAGAGGTGGGGCTTGAATATTTTTTTCAACCAATGGTGTGAGACATGGGAGTATGGAATAATCACCCTAATCATGCCTCATATTAATTTGAGCTGTAAGGACAAAATAGCTTTTTCCAAACTGAATATTTTGTGTCTAAAAATAACCCAGAACCAAAACCAAGAGAATAGACTTATTTTCTTAAAGCATGCATTCCATATTACTAATAATTGCAGCACTAACCCCATGTCTGTCTTTTTACTTACTGTAATTGATGGGAGTACTCAGTCTTAAGGATGGACACTTCTTTTCCTTTATATTTTTGAAGTTATTGCAGGATTATATTAAATGCCATGGTAAATAATATAATTTACACTGCAGGCTTTTTAAGTATTCAGAATACAGGCTTTTAGAAAAACAGATTTTAAAAACCCTTTGCACTTTATTCATTTCATTAAGTGCCAGTTAAAGACAGCGGAAACCTGACCTCTGCAATGTTCCTACGTTCCAAAGTCATGATAAAATGGATTCAAGCCAGGCAACAGGATTCTGAGACCCAGCAGCCTCTCTCCAGTTTGTATGTCCATCTGGCAAGGTCATACCAGCAGCAGTGACCCAAAAGATCGTTAGCTTGCACATTCTTAAAAGGGAGCATGTGGCTCTAAAGTGTCATTGCATGTCTGTGCAGAAGCTTGGCAGAATTCCAGGAAGGGGAACTAATGTTAAGTAGTGTTATGTTCCTGCTGGCTGTCTACTGTGATCCTTGTACTTCCATGTCCACCTGCTGATCACCTGGAAAAAGCCTTCCTGCTGCCTCTCTTCACCTGCTGACTGCCTGGTGTTGCCCTCCCACTGTACCTTCCAAATGCTCATTGCCTAATGTGGCCGCCTTGACCAGACGTTAAGAATTTACTTCCAAAACAGACCAATTATTTTTTTAACTTTTTTTCACCAGGAACAGGGATGAAGGGGAACCCTTTCCATTAGATTTTTAGAGCACGACCAGTATGAAATCCCCATACACATCCCTGCCCCCAAAGCATGCATGGGAAATTATGTTCATTAAAAAAACTTTTCATAATGACATCCTTACTATCAAAATGCTCAGGGATGATTGACCTTGGCATCCAGGATTAAGGCAGCATTATTTTTCTTGATTACCAGCAGCAGAATAGTGGGGAAATTATAAAGCCATTGAGAGGATTAATACAGCCTTGATCTCTCTCTCCTGGCTCTTTATCTCAAGTGATTAAAATTCTCCAGGAAAAAAAAAATGGTCATGTAGCATACGCCTGCTGCCATGGATAGATACTGTATCAGCTCCATGCATCAGCTCCCCATGACAGCCAGCGCAAAGGTTAATTATGCATGCTGTATATAGTTTTAATCACTTTAATCAGAGCACAGTTACGCTCCATCCCAGGCTATAACTTTTCTACAAGCAGGAGAAGCACTTCAAGCCTGGCAATGTTTGTTTAAGGGGGTGGAAAAGAAATTTGGTACATTAACCACAGACAACAAAGAGACTGTGAAAGCTATCAGCTGAACAACAAGACTAAGCCTAGGCTTCTGTCCATGAATGGAGGCAGGATGGCTACGGGTGATCAAAAAAGGGGTTAGAGTCTTTCTCCAGCTTAGAGTTAAAACCAGACAGCAGCTCACTGACTGAAAATGTGAAACAAAAGCACCTTCTTAACAAGGGGTTTTACAAACAGTAGCCTTCTCTCCACCTCCAATTCTGCTTGTTCCAGCAATGTAGAAGGGGAATAAGGGAAATAATTGCATAGTAGCAGAGAAAGAGAGAGAACTAACTGTTATGATATTACAAAAGTCAGAGTCCCCTGATCTGACATTAGAACAATGGATTCCTTTTAAAAACTTCTGCTATGATTATTATAGGCCCTATTCAGTATTTCTGGCTCACATCTTACTCAGACAAGTCTTTCATTTATGGGTGTTTTCCCGGAATGAGGAATAAGGAGTATTTATTTTTTAAAGAACGTTAATCCCTGTGACAAGGGGAGGAAGCACCATTCTTGGAATACAGAAGGAAGAGACAAATCTGCATTAGTTTCCCCCAGAAAAAAATGGAAGCATTGTTCAGATTTAATCAGAACATCTTCAAGATGGCTAGGAAGAGGGGAGCATCCAGAGTTCTCAGCAGCAACTAGGGTTGTCAACTTTCCAGTGTTTCAAAACCAGACACTACGTGCCCCTCCCCCGTCACTCACTTCTCCCCACCCCCATTGCTCACCCTCCCCCCAAAGTTGTTCACACTCCCCTCCCTTGAGACTCACATGCTGCCTGCAGAGCTGGGCTGGGAGGTGCTGATGCAGAGCCTGGCTGCCAAACTGGGGCATGTCAGGGCAGAGGGGAGATCAGTCCCTGGAGTAAGGGGCTGAAGAGAGCCGGGGCCCCGAGAGGCTGCGAAGGTAGGATGGGCTGTTATGGTGGTGAGTCCAGATGCTGGCCCCACTCCTCAAACGCCGTGCACTGTCAGGATCCCTCCATATCCGGCAGCAGCAGCTGCTCTTCCAACCCTCTCGGCGGCAGAGTCCAATTGCAGTTACTGTGGTAACCGGACTTTTAGTGTCTGGTCAGCAGTACTGACCAGATGCTGCACAGGTCCCCTTTCAACCACACTTTCCAGTCGAAAACCGGACACCTGGCAAACCCAGCAACAATTGATATACATGATGCAACATAGAAGTGTGAAAGCAGCAGGATCAGCTCCAGGAACCAGATGAGAAAGCACGTGCCTGAGGTGGCACATTGTAAGGGGCGGCATTCCGGCCGCCCTGCCGTGGTTCTTTTTTTTTTTTCCTTGGCAGCCTGGTCTGCAGCTCTGGAGCCTCCGTGCAGCTCCCCGCGCTCTGCCAGTCCCAGCCCAGCCCTACAGGGGCACGGACCCTGGCCCGGGGGAGGGGGCAGGAACTAGCGATCCCCGTCGCTCACCGTGCCGCTGGGCTCCCCAGGACATGCCACTCCCTGCCACCTGCACAGGCCTCCGCCTCCCGCGCCACTCTAAGCCCGACCCAGCCGAGCCGCCTTTAAAGGAGTGACTGAGCCAGCACCTCCTGCAGCCCCAAGGGGCTCCGCCTGCCTGACCGGGAGAGGCACCCCAAAGCCAGAGGGGGGAGCCCCTCTTGCCCAGCTGCAAGGCGCGCCCTTCACCTCCCTGCAAGCCGCCTTGACCACCCTCCACACGCTCCCTGCGGCTGCCGTTTTGGTTTTTTTGCTTCGGCAGTCTGGCCGCCCTTTTCTTTTTTTTTTTTTGCTTGGGGCGGCAAAAAAGCTAGAGCCGGCCCTGGAAAGCAGGGTTGCCACGTCTAACAGTATGTTCTCTAGGCCAAATTTATCCTCATCACAAGGGTCATTGACATCACAATGCAGCATGGCAATGCAAAGGGCATAATGATACCTCTGCAAGATATAATTTTCAGGATGCTTTACCTTTATATTGAGAAGTGGGATTCCAGGACCACTAGCTGGCCCTAAATAAGCACTATACTGCAAAGAGAAAAAAATAAGCTAGGATAGGTGATGTGGACTCAAGCTCCTCTCTCATTGTTTTATCAGGCAAGCAGAAACCTTAAACATTAATTTGTTTCCTTTTATTTCATTTCAACCTACCAATTCCTCATGGTTTGAAGAATCAAACTGGCTATCAGCAGGAGAACATAAAAGTGTGTGAAGAGAATTTATTTCTTTTGATTTATTTTTAAATCCACCCCATCTGTGAGCAAATTTCCAGAATTACATAATAAACCCAAAATATGTAATCCTTCCAAAGGAGGACTTTTCCTCCATCCAGTAAAACCCACTCAATCCACCTAATTTGATTCTTAAAGGTATTGCTGGGTCTGAAATATCCTGCTTTTGCCAATTCCAAATCTTACTGTGGATGTTGCTACATAAGTGACCAAACTACATTTTGATTCCTGTTATTTCTGCTTTTTTCTTTATATATGAGCCCCATAAACATTTTTTTTTTTTTGGAAATTAAATACTAGATAAGGATTCAAATCAGGAACCTTGAATCTGAATCCCTTTACAACTGGAAGAAGGGGGATTAAAAGTCAAAACCTTGGTCATTTTTGATCTTATGTTTCTGCTCTGGATCCAAAACAGGAAAATGTTATTTTCTGTCTCGGAAATTGCTGAAATCTCATTAATATTACTCTTCTTGTAAGATTCTGTCATTCAAGATGGCAGAACTTCATTTCACAAGATTTCCATCACATTGGGGCAAAATCTCAGGATAAGAGCATGAGACTTCAGCACTATCAAATCTGAACTGAAATCTAGTTCAGTACCAGCTTTGTGCTGGACTCATAACCCATACCCTCCTCTAAACCTCATCTGGATCCAAACATTGCCTCTTTGGCCTTTCTCTAGTTCATTCCAGTCTTTTCATGAGGTAACATCACATAAGAAATCCAGTTTAAATAACCAGGGTTGGCAACTGGAGAGCAAAGGTACAACATCACAATGAAATTTGAGATTGGAAAAGCAGGGCATTTCTGACCAAGTACTTAAGGCACTAGCCTGGGACTCCAGAGATCCATCTACGTTCAATTAAAGACTCTGCCACAGGCTCTCTGTGTGACCTTAGCAGATCACTTAATCTCTCGGTGCCTCACTTTGCCACAGTAAAATGGGGATAATATGACTTGTCGTCTCCCACCCTTTGTACATGTAGGTCTATTTAGATTGTAAGTTCTTTGAGGCGGGGCTGTCTCTTATTATGTGTTTGTACAGCACCTAGCACAATGGGACTGATTTTGATTGGGGACTTTAGACACTACTGTAAACATGTAGTAGTACTATTGTAATTTCCCTCCACACCTTTTTTGCCAACCACAGGTATATGATATAGCTCATTAAACTATAGGACACAAAGCAAGAAAAACACGCCCTGCCTTCCCCATCCCACAAGCGCCATAGAGAAAGAGAAACAGAACTCTTGTCAAACTTCCCTCTACACCATGCTGCCCATAACTGCTGAGGACTGCAAGTCAGGAGTTCTTTGGGAGTGCCCATGGGTCTGGAACTCATGCAGTGATTCAAACAGATCCACAACTGCCCCATCAGAACACAGCTCCATTAACCTTTTGGACACACTGTGATGGGTTGGACCCGCCCCCCCAATCCAGGATGCCACCTGATGTACTGGAGTTTCACTGAGCCTCTCCAGCTCCATCAGCCTGGATTCCCTCTCCCTGTTTTACTGAATTAGGCTTTCCGGTCTCTTGCAGGGCGCATGCGCGTGCGTACGCACACACACACACACACACACACACACACACACACACACACACACACACACACACAGAGATAGGGCCACACCCAGCTGCAGACACAGACTGAAATCAGCTCTGTGTGAAAAGTCTCACCCAGCACTCACATGCACACCCCATTTGGGAGATAAACCCCAAAGTATATGGTTTTGCACTGTATAGAAAAATCTGCACAACGCAAACTCATAAAATTTCACCTCTTCCTCAATTGGAAGAGAGATATGCACAACTTCTTGCCCCTCCCAGTTATAAATTACATAAACTGGGTTTAATAATAAACAAAACAAAGTTTATAAACTATAAAAGGCAGATTTTAAGTGGTTAAAGAGATAGCAAACAGAACAAAGCAGCTTACTAAGCAAATAAAACAAAAGACGCAAACTAAGCTTGATTCACTAAAGAAACAGGTTACAAAATGTAATTTCTCACCCTAAATGTTGAATTTAGGCGGGATTCAGGGTTTCTGTAGCTCAGAGTTCCAATTATTTTCTTAGAGACCGGATCCCTGTCTCAGTCTTGACTCACCCCTGCCTTTCCCTTCAGGTTGGTTTCTTTGTCCCTTTAGGTTCTCTCAGCAGTCCTTCTTCTTGGGTAGGCCATGGAGGAGAGTCTGGAATGCCTTCCCTCCTAGCCTTAAATAGAATTTACACAAGGCAGGAAGCCTTTTATTTCCCAAACTTGACCTCCCCCTCCTGTGAGTGGAAAATTACTAGAAGTCCAAGATAGGGTTTTGTACCAGGTGGCAGGATCACCTGACCTAGTATTGTCACAGCTAGTCCCAGAGACTCCCAGAAAGGAGAGAGATGAGTATCTTCACAGTCCTGTTGTTTCTTCCTAACAGGCCAACAGCACAGTCTGACTTTTTCATTGTTATGCCTGAAGGACTAGTTGTGGGTGACACCCAAAGTAGCACATTTGAAATACAGATACATGGTCAATATTCCTACCTCTAGATACAGAAATGATATAGGCATACGAATTGGATAATCACATTCAGTAAATCATAACCTTTCCAATTATATCTTACATGAGCCATCTTGCATAAAGTATATCTCAGTTATGTCATATCCATATCATAAGCATATATTCATAAAGAATATGGAGTGTAACGTCACACACACTTCAAAGACCCCCTTTTCAATCAAACATTTGGGGAGGAGGAAGGGTTTATGGTGTAACAGGAATCTAATGTTCATTATTGGTTGGTGAGTTAGAATTATATGGGCATATTATTTTATAATCTGTGGTGACTATTTTAATCACCGTTGTAAAAGCACTCAGAGCTCTGGATGGTAATCATAACTGCAATAAACCTCAAGAAAGAGAATAAATAAATAAATATAAGGGAACCTTATTTATTTAAATTTGTAAAGCACCTACTCATTGATCTACTTAGGCTGATTGAAAACTCCATTAAACCAGGTGGGAAAAAAAATAAACCAGAGAGATGGTTAATTTTCCAGAATCAGCTCAATTTCTAACTGGAGAAATATTTGTAGCAAATTTTTGCATCCTAATTTACATGTTCCCAAGTTTGCAAAATGTCCAAACAATTAGAGCAATTTTATTAAATGTCAGAAATGTATGAGTAAATTTCATGCATACACACACACACATAATATTAGGATGACTGAAAATTTGATAGCAAATTATCACATTACTTTTTAAATGTCAAACTAGATTGGTTGGTTGTGGTTGGTTCATAAGTCACTTGGGCATTATTTCTAGTACCCGAATGATTTAGCCTACTCTACGTGTTTTGAGGAGTATTAGAAACAATTTTGACTCTTTTTTTTTTTAAATGGAGTGGCTGCATTTGTGTGTTCTCACTAACCTACTCTTCTATGGACTGCTCCCAACAACTGCTGCCCTTCTTGATGTTGTTTGACACCTCAGGTTAGCCCTCCATGCTGGCTGGACAATGAGTTGAAGGAATGTTGGGACATATAGAAATCATAATTTAATCCTATCACTTGTAGAGGAGAAATCAGTGTGCATATTGCACAAGTGATTCATGCTCCCGTCATACCTGACATGTGTATCTGGGTATAGTATCAAATAGATTATAAATATGTGTATAAATGTCTAAGCGTTGTGTTATCCCTTCCATGTTTTCTCTCTACAAGCCAAAAAATCACTAAAGATTGGTGACAATGTTACTTGTGGGAAAGAGATCCAATGCTCGACATTACAAAATTTAGAAATCTCAAGTTAGAAGTTCAAAGCCAATCTGAGAAACATAACATAACAAAATGTTTTTTAAGTACATCAGAAGCAGGAAGCTTAGGAAGAAAAAATCAGTTTCACACATACAGAATGGGAAGAGACTGTCTAGGAAGGAGTACGGCAGAAAGGGATCTAGGGGTTATAGTGGACCACAAGCTAAATATGAGTCAACAGTGTGATGCTGTTGCAAAAAAAGCAAACATGATTCTGGGATGTATTAACAGGTGTGTTGTGAGCAAGACACGAGAAGTCATTCTTGCGCTCTACTCTGCTCTGGTTAGGCCTCAGCTAGAATATTGTGTCCAGTTCTGGGCACCGCATTTCAAGAAAGATGTGGAGAAATTGGAAACGGTCCAGAGAAGAGCAACAAGAATGATTAAAGGTCTTGAGAACATGACCTGTGAAGGAAGGCTGAAAGAATTGGGTTTGTTTAGTCTGGAAAAGAGAAGACTGAGAGGGGACATGATAGCAGTTTTCAGGTATCTAAAAGGGTGTCATAAGGAGGAGGGAGAAAACTTGTTCACCTTAGCCTCTAAGGATAGAACAAGAAGCAATGGGCTTAAACTGCAGCAAGGGAGGTCTAAGATTGGACATTAGGAAAAAGTTCCTAACTGTCAGGGTGGTTAAACACTGGAATAAATTGCCTAGGGAGGTTGTGGAATCTCCATCTCTGGAGATATTTAAGAGTAGATTAGATAAACGTCTATCAGGGATGGTCTAGACAGTATTTGGTCCGCCATGCGGGGAGGGGACTGGACTCAATGACCTCTTGAGGTCCCTTCCAGTCCTAGAATCTATGAATCTATGCATAAGCCTGCTAAACAACCAGTGGGGCCCCTTGATGATCGAGATACAAAAGGAGTGCTTAAAGACGATAAAGTCATTGTGGAGAAACTAAATGGATTCTTTGCTTCAGTCTTCACGGCTGAGGATGTTAGGGAGATTCCCAAACCTGAACTGGCTTTTGTAGGTGACAAATCTGAGGAACTGTCACGGATTGAAGTGTCATGAGAGGAGGTTTTGGAATTAATTGATAAACTTAACATTAACAAGTCACCAGGACCAGATGGCATTCATCCAAGAGTTCTGAAAGAACTCAAATGTGAAGTTGCCGAACTGTTAACTAAGGTTTGTAACCTGTCCTTTAAATCGGCTTCCGTACCCAATGACTGGAAGTTAGCGAATGTAACGCCAATATTTAAAAAGGGCTCTAGAGGTGATCCCGGCAATTACAGACCGGTAAGTCTAACGTCTGTACCGGGCAAATTAGTCGAAACAATAGTTAAGAATAAAATTGTCCGACACATAGAAAAACATAAACTGTTGAGCAATAGTCAACATGGTTTTTGTAAAGGGAAATCGTGTCTTACTAATCTATTAGAATTCTTTGAAGGGGTCAACAAACATGTGGACAAGGGGGATCCAGTGGACATAGTGTACTTAGATTTCCAGAAAGCCTTTGATAAGGTCCCTCACCAAAGGCTCTTATGTAAAGTAAGTTGTCAGGGGATAAGAGGGAAGATCCTTTCATTGATTGAGAACTGGTTAAAAGACAGGGAACAAAGGGTAGGAATAAATGGTAGATTTTCAGAATGGAGAGGGGTAACTAGTGGTGTTCCCTAAGGGTCAGTTCTAGGACCGATCCTATTCAACTTATTCATAAATGATCTGGAGAAAGGGGTAAACAGTGAGGTGGCAAAGTTTGCAGATGATACTACACTGCTCAAGGTAGTTAAGACCAAAGCAGACTGTGAAGAACTTCAAAAAGATCTCACAAAACTAAGTGATTGGGCAACAAAATGGCAAATGAAATTTAATGTAGATAAATGTAAAGTAATGCACACTGGAAAAAATAACCCCAACTATACATACAATATGATGGGGGCTAATTTAGCTACAACAAGTCAGGAAAAAGATCTTGGAGTCATCGTGGATAGTTCTCTGAAAATGTCCACGCAGTGTGCAGAGGCGGTCAAAAAAGCAAACAGGATGTTAGGAATCATTAAAAAGGAGATAGAGAATAAGACTGAGAATATATTATTGCCCTTATATAAATCGATGGTACGCCCTCATCTCGAATACTGCGTACAGATGTGGTCTCCTCATCTCAAAAAAGATATACTGGCACTAGAAAAGGTTCAGAAAAGGGCAACTAAAATGATTAAGGGTTTGGAACGGGTCCGATATGAGGAGAAATTAAAGAGGCTAGGACTTTTCAGCTTGGAAAAGAGGACACTAAGGGGGGATATGAAGAGGTATATAAAATCATGAGTGATGTGGAGAAAGTGAATAAGGAAAAGTTATTTACTTATTCCCATAATACAAGAACTAGGGGTCATCAAATGAAATTAATAGGCAGCAGGTTTAAAACAAATAAAAGGAAGTTCTTCTTCACGCAACGCACAGTCAACTTGTGGAACTCCTTACCTGAGGAGGTTGTGAAGGCTAGGACTATAACAGAGTTTAAAAGAGAACTGGATAAATTCATGGTGGTTAAGTCCATTAATGGCTATTAGCCAGGACGGGTAAGGAATGGTGTCCCTAGCCTCGGTCTGTCAGAGGGTGGAGATGGATAGCAGGAGAGGGATCACTTGATCATTGCTTGTTAGGTTCACTCCCTCTGGGGCACCTGGCATTGGCCACTGTCAGTAGACAGGATACTGGGCTAGATGGACCTTTGGTCTGACCCCATATGGCCTTTCTTATGTTCTTATGTAACATCCAGAGCCTTGGAAGCCTACAAGGAAGTGAAAACTGAGCAAAACAAACTGGTAAAATGTTGTACAAGAAAGTTAACCCCTTTCCAGATCTCCCAACAGTTCCAAATTTTGCAGGACTGTCCTGCTTTGATTCCCTAGACCCAACCACCCCTCCATCTCTATCTATGAAGAGGTGGCCAGGCCAAATTGAGTGGCATTGCAATATTGTGTGCTAGGACGCAAGGCCAATGAAATTTGGCCTGTCTGTCTCTCTGTTTCTGTCTACAGGGCCAAACCTGTGTGGCACTGTGTCCCATTTTAGCCACTATGCCGCCCTCTACCTGGCCCTGATTTTATATTGCAGCATTTTAGGGTATTTTTCAGAAATCTGAGCTCTACCTCTCTAGAATGCAATAAACTTCTCCATACAGCAAACACTAAACATGCCTGCATTGAGAAACACAGAAAACATTCTAAAGGAAAGCATGACTTTTCCCCCAGTCTCCCCAAAAGACTCACCAATAACTTTTGTTTGCTTCATGAGCATGTATTCATAGAATAGAAGTCTCAACAGTGACAGAGCTACTGAATGAGTGCACAGTTTTACAAGCTATGCCTGGTTGGAAAAGCAAGTGACAAGAATACTAGGAAAGGACTGTTCACAATTGCTAAATGGTCTAAAACAAATCCAAAAGATACATTTTGAAAATGTACTATCATGGGGACAATAAACCCTGCCTAGCATTTTTAATATCAATGTTAATAGCATTTTACGTTTCTTACCACTAGGAATAAAAGGAACTAAAAATAATGCAGCAGGCGTTGTGCTATTATAGCTTTTAATTTAACTTGAAAACTTATTTAAACCACAATCTTTCTCTTTAAGCAGAGAGACGGTCTTTTGGGCAGAGTTTTCTACATGCCCATACACATCTGAGCTTCTCAGTGGGGAAAATCTTTGTTCCACAAGGTTACACATTGCTTTCTATTTCCCTTGTTTAAAAAAGTAAATTACTCTACAGCATGAATTCCAGAAACAGAACAAGTCACAATTTGCATGATCCTATTCACTAATGACAAAAGTCAATAGACTTCAGATTTCCCTTTCTACCAGCTACTTGTATGCACCTGATAGCATAATTTATTTTTTATTTGTAGAACACTGACACTGCAGACTTTACTTTTTCATCTTGCTGAATTAGGTAACAGAGGCAAATAATGTCGGTACAGTTGTTTCTTGCTCCTGCAGGAGAAGGTGGTGTTCAAAGAGGACTCCAGATCCTACCAGAAGAAGCATAACCCATCAATTGCAGATAATATACTGAATTAGGTGAATAGCAAAACTGAAGGTCTTTAGGGACAGGACCGCCCGGGAGGGGGGTGGGGTGGGGCAAGGGGGGCAATTTGCCCCAGGCCCTGCAGGGGCCCCCATGAGAATATAGTATTCTATAGTATTGCAACTTTTTTTATGGAAGGGGCCCCCAAAATTGCTTTGCCCCAGGCCCCCTGAATCCTCTGGGCGGCCCTGTTAGGGAATCTATATACACTTCTCTCACATATATGTATCATTATGGATCCTCCTAATTGAAAAGTGAAATGCAGCAGACAACAGCATCGATCATTACCTTTATAATAATGTGATAACCAGTTTTATTGTTCTGAAAGCCAAATATATTCATTAAAGCAGCATAAATTACAATATCATTAAAATTGAACGTGTGTTATTCTGCATAAATGAGAACTTTGTTGGGTCTTTGTACTGGCTGTGTTCTAGCAGACAGTTAGGATATTATTTGGTATTTGTACATCTATTGAGTTTTGAATTCATATAACAGTAATGTAAATTAAGTCTCAAAAAAACAGTGAGCCATTAATTGGGTGTCGCCAACACTATAAAGTCAACATTGATAATGCAATCCTCTCTCTTTCTCTCTTCTTTAATAAAATGTATTTTCCTTATGTAGACAGTTTTAATCTCATTACACTGAAGATTTTGCTCAATGGTATTTAATAACCCCAGTGTTATCAAGAGACTCATCCTCTCTATACAGATACCATTTATTGGAATAAATTATGTGGCAAATTTTTCAGAATCAGTGATTGTTGACAGGTTTGTGTTCTGTTCATTAATAAACAATAAAGGTTATCATTCCTGCTGGATAATACTGAGGTTACTTGATTACATTTATGTCTAATTACTGTAAATGACCTATAACTCACCAGACTTCTGGGCATTTATTCTGAACTTTGCACAGAATGCAGCAGCAATCCTTCATCGTGGCAGCTAAATATGTCAGGATTAACATTCTGCTAAACATTCAAATAGAAATTACACTAGAGTTGTAAAAAGGGGGTTTATGAGAGGTTTTATGCAATCTGTGGATTCTGATCAGCTCTGAGAAGATATAAAGGATAAATATCATCTCCTAGCAGACTATTACTTATCTCTCAGTTAAGCAAAAACCTTGCTAATGCCATGGAAAAGCAGTAAGAGAAGTATAAGTCTTTTTACAGAAACAAACACCAGGGTATAAGAGAAAATTCTACAGTAAATTGAAATTTCTACATTTTGTCCTCATTTAAACTGAAATTGTTAGAAAAATTCTACAAAGGCCAAAACAGAAGTGACACACAAGTGAAATCATCTTTACCTCAGTTTTATCAGTTCATTTGACACACAGCTAACATACTTTTTTGTGGAGTTTCACTTATGAACTGTAAATATCTTTGTTGCTAGTGCCTGGACCCCATGTACCCTTCAGTGCTTAATTCTTTATTAATTCCTGTTCGTTTACAGAGCCCTTTCATAAATAACAATGCTTTTTATATGTCTCTTCACATTTTTTTCTGCCTCCCACAATTGAACTCATAGGAATTTTGCTGGTGGAGGCAGCAGACCATGAATTTGCTCTGATATGTTCCTAAGCTTTCTCCCACCATGCCTACAACCTGATTATCCACTGACTCGTACAGTAGATAACTGGGTCAATGTCCTTTGCGTAACTTCTACACCACCACCTACCAATCTACCTACATCTCTTGCATTAGGCCAGTTCAGACAATGTTGCCACTTCAGAAGGGGTATGATTAAATGTTGGTGTGATGTTTACTGCTCATGCTCCAGTGCCATGTGATGTCAAGTACCAACTGCAGCACATTAACAAGCAACTCTGGAGTGATAATTTGAGTCTCCTAGAGAATCACAGATTTTTCTTCTCCTATTTTAAAGGAAATCTCCAACACTGTTCCCTTAACTCCTTCCATGAATACACATACCATTTCTAGACTCATTACTTGTTCCCTCTTCTGGCCTTAGATACTTCGCAGCTGTCTGGCATAGGAGTTTGTGGCAGATGCATGGAGGAATCAGACTGCACATTAAGGACCTTACCCAGCAAGCTGCTCCATATGTGCCAAAGCCTCATTGATTTCAAGGCTTTTAAGGACGTCTTGTTCCCTCAGGACTGCATTAAAAAAAAATCTCAGGCCTTTTGGTAGTGTCAGAGTTGGGAGTGCAAAGGCCAGGGGTGCTAAGCCTTTGAAATGGAAGAGAACTGAAAAGGAATACAGAGATGGGTCCTGTCTAGGCAGGCCACAAAGTATAAAGAATTTTTGATTTCCACAGTCTGGATTCACTTAAAGTGGGTGATATTTTTCTGATTTTTAGAGAGAGAGGGGAAGAGAGATAAATAGAGAGTTTAATTTTCCCAAATCTTAAAACAAAGAAAAAAAGCTACAGATGTGGGACATGTGGAGGGGAGTTAGGGTAAGAGGGAAATCTCAGTATTATTTTTCCATTGTACACAGGTATGCATACAGTGTGAATTTAATATCTCCTGTACTGAGGGACTACAAATATACCCTGCACTTCCAGGGATGCACTCTATGATGTGATGGCTTCCCTAGTCCACTATGATCCCATTATTTAAATTTAGAGCTTTTGGGACTGCACCAAAATGGGCTGCAGAGTGCCCCGAAAAGGTAAGTGGCTCCTGAAATGCCGCAATCCAACCTTAAGAATTCAATTTGCCAGGAACTGAGATAACATGAAAAAAGCAAGACTAGAGGAACCCAGCTATTGTTAACCACGTATCTCTAATGGGACCCTTCACATTTGCTGAACAAGATGCACAGTGATGTAGTTGCCATTCTTCTAGCCACATCTTCATGATGCAACAGAGAGTCCTGTGGCACCTTTAAGACTAACAGATGTATTGGAGCATCCGACGAAGTGGGCATTCACCTACGAAAGCTTATGCTCCAATACATCTGTTAGTCTTAAAGGTGCCACAGGACTCTCTGTTGCTTTTTACAGATCCAGACTAACACGGCTACCCCTCTGATACTTGATCTTCATGATGGTTATTACCGAGAAACTTGAATTTTTCTTTCAAGAAACAATTATCCAAATCATATTTCCAAGCCCTTCTCAAAAATAAACTACCAAATTTTTGTTTAAAAATCACTAATTTTGGTTGCAGGAGGAACCTGGCATCCCAGGTTGGGCAAGTGTGACAGAATGTACTCGTGTCCACTATTGTAATAATCTTTGTACAGTAGACCTTGAGAGGTATCATTTGAAAACTCATAATTTACTGGTCATTATTGTCCTGGTAAAAAACATGTGGCAACATTGTGTGTAAAGTTAGAAGATTCCCCCATATGGTGTTACTAAGGGCTTGTCTACACTGGCAATTTACAGCGCTGCAACTTTCTCGCTTAGGAGTGTGAAAAAACACCCCCCTGAGTGCAGCAAGTTTCAGCGCTGTAAAGTGCCAGTGTAGACAGTGCCCCAGCGCTGGGAGCTGCGCCCCTCGTGGAGGTGGGTTTTTTAGAGCGCTGGTGGAGCGCTCCGCCGCGACTACACAAGCCATATTAAAGCGCAGTGTAGACTAGCCCTAAAACATGTTCCAGGTCTGGGGAGTGGCCAAACCAGTTCCTCAAAGACATACAGCAAGCTGACGCCTCAGCCAGGTGTAAACAAGGTCAATGAGCCTGTGACACTGCACCCCATAATCTTCATAGTGATATTAGTATGATATAATTATAGTATGATATAATTATGATGTATTTATGCAAGGCATGTGAGGTGTCATTGGAAAGGTTATGATTTGCTGAATATGATCATCCTATTTGTATGCATGTATCAGTTTTGTATCTGAAGTTAGGAATATTGACTATGTATCTGTATTTCAAATGTGTTTACATCTGGGGAACACCCACTAGACAAGATGTTCTCAGCCTAGTAGTGGGTAGGGAAGGGCCATGCTTATCTCCCCTGGGGAGACTTCCAAGTAATGGCTGCTTTGATCTGTTTGCTATCACTTATAATCACTTAAAATCTATCTTTTGTAGTTAATAAACTTGGTTTTGCTTTATCTAAAACCAGTGTGTGGGAATCATAACTTGGGGCAGAAAGCTGTTGCATATTCCCCTCCACATTGAGGGAGGGGACAAATTTCATGAGCTTACAGTGTACAGTTCCCTGTGCAGTGCAAGATGGTATACTTTTGGGCTTATATTCCAGAAGGGATGCGTGCCTTAGGAACTGGGAGGTGCCCTAGCTGGAGCTTTCCCATGCAGGGGCTGGTCAGAGTGTCTGCATGTAATGGCAGCTTGGTGTGTCTCTATCTGTATGTGTGCTGGTGAAAGTGTAGACTGGAGCCTGGAGAGGGCTTGATGGCTTGTCATAGTGTAAAAGGGAGCCCTGGCTGGTGGGTCAGGGGAACTCAGTGGTACTCCACTTCTAGATGATACCCCAAGGGGAACCAGTCACAGGGCCATTACCTGAGAAGTGGCTATTCTTTAGAAGGAAAGGGGGCAGTAGGAAAAAAGGGGGCAGTAGGAAAAAAATCTACATCTTAGCAAAGAAACAGCATGGAATTCCTGGCCACCATTTGCCCTTTGCCATGCTCCCAGATGGAAATACTTCTCAAAGGGAAGACACACCAATGTACTCCTCCTCCTCATGCTCTCTCTCTCTGTCCATCGATTTACTGTACCAGAAGGAACAAAGGGAGCAGCCCTTCAACTGGGAAAGGGGCCCTGCTCCAAGAAGTTTGGCCAATAAGACTATTGATAGCATGCAGTGAGAAAAAAAACTTTGCTTTGAGTTTAACCTAGTTCGTTAAGTTGGGCACTAGTTGCATTTTATCTTTATTTTTCTTGTAATCATTTCTGACTTTTACACCTCATTACCTGTATTCACTTAAAGTCTATCTTTTTGTGGGTAATAAACTTGCTTTATTGTTTTATCTAATCCAGTGTATTTGAATTGAAGTGTCTGGGAAACTCCACTTGGGATAAAATAATATGTGCAGATCATTTCTATTAATAAAACGATGGACTTTGCATAAGCTTGTTTTGTCCAGGAGAGGGCTGGGCAGTACAAGACACATTTCTGGGGGGAAATCTAGGACTGGGGTGTGTTGAGGTCACCCTGCAGTATAAGCAGATAAGATCCTAGGTGTGGCTGACTGCAGCTCACACATAGACCAAGCTGAGAGTGACTTGCATGCTGGAGGCTGTTTGTGAGCAGGCCGGAACTGGAGACTACAGTGGCAAAGCAGCATAAAGGGCACCCGAGGTCAAGAGTGACATAAGCACTCACTAGTTAAGATAGTACCCTGGGTATGTCTCAGCTGGTTGCCAACCTGATCATTGAGACATGCATTTAGCCCCACCATTTCTTACCCAGCACTGCTAAGCACAGCCTTAAATACAAGTATGTGGGCCTTTGTGAGACTATCACTGTTTGGTCATTTGAAGTGACCCATCTAAGGAGAGCTTGGAAAAGTAATGGTTACTGAAGTCCTGCTTCAAAAGCCCAAACGTGTGGTGACACCAATTATCCTGCACAGCAGATGCACCAAAGACAGTCTCAAACCCAGGTCTTGCATAGCATCGTGTAGAGCACCTGCTGAGAGGCCAGACTCTCCCACGCTTGGTAACTAGGTATATTGCTGTCCATTTTGTGTTACAGTCATTGACTGCATCTTCCTCTCAAGCATCTGATCTTCTCACTGAAAACCTTAGCATTTCAGCAACTCTCTTGAACTGTTTTTTCAAAGCAGATTTCCCCTTTTACACAGGGACGGAATAAACACAAACTCTTCTAATTCACTAATCAGGACAGATAATTACATCCCCTTTAATTGTTTTCTTTTCTCAGCTTAGGTTCATGATGATGGGAGATGGTAAAATTAGTCCAGAAGCCATCTGAAGTTTGCTACTTGCTGATTAAAGCCTTAATTGATTCAGAATGTTTTACAAATCAGTCTCTGTGAATTACTTCAGGATCATGATGGCATCTTGTAAAGACGCATTCACAAAAAGTTATAATAATAATCACATGTTGAATGAGCACCAAGTTAGCATAAATCCATCCCTGTATAAATGACCAAATTCTCTCCAGAAAAGCACTGAAATAACACTAGCTTTCTTTAAGGATTATTTTCACATTTCTTATTCACTTTCACTTTTGTGAAATCATAGCAGTAGGTGGTAAACTGAGGATCATGCAAGAAACAGAAAACACCTTACAACAGTCAATTACCTCAACCAAACTAGTGTAAAACTCAATATACTCCAAATGACCCTCCCTGTTCATGAGAGCAGATTGATTTAGGAGGAGACTTATCTCTAATAACCCTTTTAAAAGTCAGCTTCCTTACAAAGGCTTCTCATCCTTTCCTGAAATGACTGACAGCTTCTGAGTGGACTGCATACATTGTATTCTTTAAACAAATGTTACTGCTCTCCATCTTTTGCATGGCTCATAAAGCTGATATGTTTACAGTTGCTGTGCCTGATAGCAGCAATGCATCCAGAGCTATAAGTGCTTCTCTGATGCAGCACATCTCCATCCCCTCACCTCCAGACAAGATCTGAATTCTTCAGTGGTATTTTATGCCATCTATCATCCAGTGTTGATCAGCTTTACAAATCTGCATGGGCAGTTAGCCAGGATTCCTTTTTAAAACATGGATTACACAGATCCTAAGGAGATCAAAGATAAAAAGGAGAAGAGCCTTACACTGTTATTCCTAAAGGCTCATCAAAGTGAGTAACTACAGAACTAAACATAAGCACTCTTTCCATTTGTGGACATCAGAGTTAGTACACAACTACTTTAATGCATGCCTCCCTTCTTTCTGCACTGATCATGCAATTCAATTCAACTCTATTTCCAGTCTAAAACTGATATTTCACTGTCCGGGTCTGCACTGACACCACACAATACATATTGCTGTGTCATTCTTCTAATAAAATAAACCTAGCTTCCATCTGATTTTTCAAAAACTACCATGTTTCACAGAATACACTATTCTTAATAGCATATCTAGTCTTTAAAACTCTTAGTTTTCCTACTTCTGCATGCCTGAAATCATTCTAAGGTGCTAAACAGAGCAAAACTGTAGAAGTGATTGACTGCAGTTCAGTGTTTTTTCAAAGACTACTACTTTTAGAGTCACAAAGGTGGTCTATGCAGAAAGTTTTATTTGTGTGGTGTGCATAGTCATTCATAAACCTTCCTATAAACCACATAACTCATGCAGGTTAATCCGATTTGGTTGGTAATGCTCTTATTAAAATATGATTGGCAAGTGTTCACATCACACATTACTGATCTAAATGGTAGTTCACTTGTGATGAATATTTTCAGAATATTGTCCCATTAAAGATAACCATTTTTGACAAATCTAATATCTATAACTGTAATACAGAGATTAGTTTTGAACTTCCAGCCCTACTGATAGATCTAGTATAAATGCTGCAGTCAGAGACCGAAAATCACCAAGATTGCTTACAACATTAACATGAAACTGAAACGAATTATCAGTTCCATATGAAACTCTAACACAGGATGACCACCTAATTAAAATCCTATCTTTTAAAGAATTCAATAAGGATTTATCAGTTGACTTCATAAACCTCTCGGTTTTAAAGGCACAGTACCCCTTTTCAGATAGCATCTTTACTGGATGGTAGTGACGAGAAATTATTATAGTCACCCGAAAGAAACTGTGCGTGCAAAGGTTCATTAAGAGAATTGCCTGAGCCATAATAGCAGCATGTTCATAGTCGATGTATTTGAAGTTTCACTGACAAACAGTTTTTAAAACATTTTGACAAAATTAAATACTCCCTCTCTTAGCAGGCATTTACAATAGAAAGTTGAAGAGCAAAATATACAATCTACCTACATTTTGCTAGAAATACCCTAACACAATTCACTTGTGGCTTCTGGTCACTCCTCCACTTGGAAGTTATGTTGTCATTCCAGACTTGTGAAAACAGGTGCAACAGGGTTCATGACCTGACCCTCTTCCTGGGACCCGCTTGCTCTCCCCAGTAAGGCTCAGAGAGGCTTCAGGGTTGTGCAACACCCATGTCTTTATTTACTTAAGGTTGTCCCACTACCAGTGTCCATCTATATACAAGCTTTACAGGCAGAGTCAGCCTTCAGCTAGGAGGCCTCTTGCTCCCTCCCTGACTGACTTCTCCCTTGCTGCCCCCTGCCCTTGACTCCCTCCCAGCCTTTATAGCCGTTGGCTTGTTAGCCCAGCAGGTGTTGCCAATCCTCAGGCCGGCATCAGGCCTTTCCATCAGCCCCAATCTGCTTCCCTTGATTGGAGCTGACCAGGCAGGGGCTAATTAGGTGGTTTTGCACCAGCACCCTGCTACAACAGGCTATTATTCCATTCCCTTTCCCACCTTTCTCTGCACACACTCATGTATACACACACACACACGTGCCTTTCATTGCCACCATAATTAAGGGTCTGTCACTTTTTCCATTATAAACTCCCTTTGAGAGCATTTGTAACAGCCTTTTAGAAAAGATTTATTTATGAATGTACACTGATAGATGGAATTTTTAAAACAACGAGAAGAAATAAATAGCCCAGCTACTTTATCGACCATATGTGCAACACAGGTGATGGCAGGATATCAGCAACATTCCAATCTATAACTAAAATATATAATTGTCCCAGAGTAATTTATCAAAATAAATTCTGCATTATACTTGAAATAGGAATTCAGCAGACATTATGAAGTCCAAAGAGGTCTGCCAGATTCCATAATTTTTCTCTGCATTAGCCCGTGAAGTGCAAATTGCCTTTTCCATCAATGAACATAATATCTGATTTCTCATCCACAGTTTAATCAAAGGTGGTGTTTCTGACCTTCTCTCATCTTGTCTAATATAACTGTTTGTTTTGTTGGCAACACAGACAATATCACTAGTTTAGTTTCTGAAGTATCCAAGCCCTTCACCGCTCCAACGTAACAGTTTAAACTATATAATAGAAAACATTTAATGTCTTTTCACAAAAACTAGTGGATAGCAAATAATCAAAAGTTCTAGCATGCCTCCTTTACAGTGTTTAGAATTTAATATAATTTATGCGGGGTTAAGGTTTTATGCACAAACTTAAATCTGGAATTTACCAATTCACATTTACCTTTATTGGGATTTCTTTAACAAGCCACATAAATATAAGGCAAAGCCACATGCACACAGAGAGAGTCCACTGAACTTTCATATTGCATTGTTGTGATTGGCCCCTCATACTAAGTGCTTTTCACAATCAATTTATTAATTGAAGATACTCTTCTTCCAGCTCAAACGTTCAATTAATACCTTTTCTTGGTTGTACTCTCACCTGAGTATGTGCACTTTCATTTAGCATCAATCTGAGTTACGTTTTTGTATCTGAATGAGAACAGTCCCCTTTTTGTCTGACTTGAGACACATTAGTATTCCATCAGACTACATGCTAGAAGTCCTGCAAATGCTAATATAAGTAGTCCTTACCAAGGTCTGTAGTCCCATCCAAGCCAAAGAAACCACTAACCTAAGAAAGAACTATTCACACAAATGTTTGCAGAACCAGTCTCCCAATATCTATAATGTAAAAATCTAAAAAGAGTGTAGCTCAAATTATATTTTCCACCATATTGATCAAAAGACAAATGCTCCATTCAAATAAAGATCTTATAAAAGGAGATACTTTCCTGGGCCCACATATTGAATTTCAACTCTTTCAAATTGATGAGGCATAGTTATTCCATCATTTTGTTCTGGGTGATAGCTACTTTGCTCATCTGTTCAAGAGCGCAATGTCAAAACTTCAATGTATTTTTTAAAGGAGAATTAAATCATCACTATCATTAGGTCCTTCACATCATGAGACCAGTAATGGAGCCCATAGAAGGCACTGTTAAATGCTAACCTCAATTACAATACTGAACTCCACTGAATTGATTAGGTTATACCAATGCAACTGAAAGCAAAATTGAGTGTATCTGTTACTTATGATGAATTGCATTTTGCAAAACTAAACCTGATCTATGCAGTTGGAAAATATAGGAATTATGCCCCATCTTAAGACAACATTAATATAGTACCGTTGAGTCATGGCAACCACCTATAATATATCAGTCTGGTAAGTAAGTCACTAACTTTCTTACAGAACTCATTAGTAACAACAATTGGAATGCACTTATGTAAATATTTAGGAAGGACTACAATTTTATTAAGATTGATTCAAGCAATTAAGGAGATTGGAAGATAGAAATTTTGGAAACTTCTCATTCTAATATAAAGGATAGTACATTATTTTGAAATAGCTGTAAGACATATCTATAGACATCAAGTCCTACATACCTTATGGTATAGGCTGTTAATTTTAAAGAAGAACATAAGAAGCAGAATCTTAAATCCTAAGAGTGGCACCAAATGTTTGGTTAGTTTCCAAAATCCTACTCAAATTATTTTCATAGCTGTAAATTTACCAGATGTCTTCAGAGCAAAGGAACATAATAGTGTCAAAGATCAACATATTGCTTTTGCATGTTTTTATGGATAAAGTTTTTTTTTAACAGGAAACAAATTCTCACTCCTTTCTCTTTTAAATCGATGTTATTTCGTGGCTGTTTTCCATTTGCAGTGAAAGTTGGAGTTTTCCTTTTCCCAGCTAAATTGGAGTGGTTATCATCTGTTTAAACAGTCCATTCCTCAAAAACATGCCTGTTACATTCACTAGGACTGGACTAATAATGAATGTTTGATTTTTTTTTTTTAGTACAGCTTTTTAAACACTTGTATACTACAAATACTTCAATTTGTCAGGGCAAATGCAAACACACAACTCTAAGCAGAGTGACTAGAAATAAATATTATTTGAATAGAAAAACAGAATTGTGGATCAAATTTACCAGCAATATTGCTATAACTTCATTTAGTTGAAGAAACAATACATTGTAGATTTTTAACACAACAATGGACTCACAAAATGTGCAACAAAATTTAGATAAGGAGAAGAATTCTCTAAACAAAAAAAAAGAAATCTTAAATTATTTAACAAACCAATTACTTCCAGTCAAACAAAAGGTCATAAATGATAAACACACAATACACTTAGGTGAGTCTTTACACTAAATCCCCTGGCTTTTTACAGTTCAACCCCAGATTAGATAGGCCAGTATAAAGATGAGATCAATACTGTAATAATACATGGTTGAAGTATACGCAACCATGCAAAATATTTTTGTCTGAAAGCAGGACATCCATCAGAATCTGCTTGATAGTCACGACATTCACAACAAAGGAGCCATAAGGCTTCAACTTTCCAAAGCCACTGCATTAAACACAATGTGAAGCCTCTTTTGCAGACTTTCATTGTAGCTTATATATAATTGTGCAGGACACAGTATGTTGGAATTTATTTCCTTTCAACCTCTCTCTTCTTTCTATCAAAGTTCTGTCTCTTCTAAATTTCCAATCTAAAAATCTAAAAAAAGGCAGTGCATGCTTAACTAAAATAAAATGTCTGAAATAGCCTTTTCTTATTGTGACACAAGATTTCCCATATTAAAATTAAAATACACTTAATAGTAATTCTTGGCTGTGGAACAGAAGCAGAGGTTATTTGGAAGTGAGCATTTGTCATAATCACTTATTATTCAAATAGCAGAGGAAGAGAGAACCAAGATTGTTATTAATTGTATAGTATCATAGGTGTGCATCAGGCTATTCAGATCTGTAGATGCCCAGTCTTAATGATGAGCATGGGATAATAAACACCAAAGTTCATAGCTAATTTGTTACAAGTAAAAAATCCCAGCCCAGAGGGATTTAAAAAAACCCCAGATACGTAGTTGGTTCTACCTCTTCAGACACAGTAGGCCCATTTGTCTTACGTTGTTGCAATTTGCCAAGCTTCCCAGTCTTTTGTGATGACCAGTGGCATGCCAGATAAGTCGCAAATGCAACTATTCCAATTTTTTGTAATGATTTTCAGAATATTCTTTTCTCAGTTTCACAGACCCTTTCACCTATCTGTTAAAGACTTGATTTCATATTCGCAATCACCTTGAAAAGACCATCTGCAACTTTATTCACTCACTACCAATTACCTTCTTTAATAGCTGTGAAACTATCACTCACAGGGATACATGATAAACTCACTCAGTGGTGAAGGCTCGGCTGGATACGTGCTGTCAGAGGCACCCTCAAAAACATGTACAAGGACAATATCAAAAAGGCTAAAGGACAAAATGAGTTACGTCTAGCAAGGTCCATAAGAGGCTCTAAGAAGAGGTTCTTTAAATGCATTAGGAGCAAGAGACAGATGAAGGAACGTATATGTCCACTACTTGGCAGGGAAAGAGAGCTAATAATGGTTGACATCATGAAGGCCGAGGTGTTTAATGCCTATTTTGTTTCAATCTTCTCTAAAAGAAGGGTTAATTGTGACCAGATACTTAACACAATTAATATTAACAACAAGGGGGAAGAACAGGTTAAAGAATATTTAGATAAGTATTCAAGTTGGCAGGGCCTGATGAACTTCATCCGAGGATACATAAGCAAGAAGCTGAAGCAATCTTGGAACAATTAGCGATTATCTTCGATAACTCATGGAAGACAGATGTGGTTTCAGAGGACTGGAGAAGGGCAAACATAATACCTTTCTTTTATAAGGGGGAACAAAGAGGACATGTGGAATTACAGACTAGTCAGCCTGTAATATCTGGAAAGATACTGGAACATATTATTTAAAACATCAATTTGTAAATACCTAGAGGATAGTAGGGTGATAAGTAATAGCCAACATGGATTTGTCAAGAACAAAGTATGCCAAACTAACTAATTCCCTTCTTTCACAGGGTTATTGGCTTAGTTGATAGGGGGAAGCTGTAGACATAATATATCTTGATTTTATTAAGATTTTTGCTACAGTCCCTATGACATTCTCATAAGCAAACTAGGGAAATGTGGTCTAGATGAAATTTTAATATAAGGTGGGTGTATAACAGGTTGAAAGGCCATTTTCAAAGAGTAATTATTAACGGTTCACAATCCAACTGGGAGGACCTATCAAGTGGGGACTGCAGGGGTCTGTCATGGGTTTAGTACTATTCAAATTATTAATGAAAATATTGGTTAATGAAGTGCAGAGTATGCTTGTAAAATTTGCGGATGACACCAAGCTGGGGGGGAGGGGAGCATTGCAAGTGCGCTGGAGGAAAGGATTAGAATTAAAAATAACCGCAATATATTGGAGAATTGGTCTGAATTCACAAAAATTAAATTTAATAAAGACAAGTGCAAAGTACTTCTCTTAGGAAGGAAAAAAAAATCAAATGCACAACTACAAAATGGAGAATAACTAGCTAGGCCAGAGGTGGGCAAACTGTGGCCCCCAGGCCAGACTCTCCTGCCTGGCCCTTGAGCTCCCGGCCAGGGATGCTAGCCCCCGGCCCTTCCCCTGCTGTCCCTCCTCCTCCGTAGCCTCAGCTCGCCATGCCACCAGCGCTCTGGGAGGCGGGGCTGTGAGCTCCTGACGGGCAGTGCAGATGCGAGAGCCGCCGGCCTGCCCCAGTGTTCTAGACGGCGCAGTGGCGTGGCTGGCTCTGGCCGGGCAGCATGGCTGCCAGTCCTGGTGCTCTGAGCGGCATGGTAAGGGGGCTTTGAGCGGGGGGGGGGGTTGGATAAGGGGCAGAGGTCCTGGGGGGCAGTCAGGGGACAGAGAGCAGGGGGGCGGTTGGATGGGGCAGAGGTTCTGGGGGTGGTGGTCAGGGGACGGGGATCAGGGGGGTTGGATAGGCATGTGAGTCCCGGGGGTCCTGTCAGGGAGCAGGGGTTTGGATAGGGGTTGGGGCAGTCAGGGGACAGGGAGCAGGGGGGATTGGATATGGGGTGGGGCCCTGGGGGGGCGGTTGGGGCAGGGGGCCCCGGGAGGGGGTGGTCAGGGGACAAGGAGTGGGGGGGTTGGATGGGGTGGGGCTTCTGAGGGGGGCAGTCAGGGGGAGGAAAGTGGGAGGGGGCGGGGGCCAGGCTGTTTGGGGAGGCACAGCCTTCCCTACCCAGCCTTCCATACAGTTTCGGAACCCCGATGTGGCCTTCAGGCCAAAAAGTTTGCCCACCCCTGAGCTAGGCAGTAGTACTGCAGAAAAGGATCTGGGTTATAGTGGACCACAAATTGAATACGAGTCAACAATGTGGTGCAGTTGCAAAAAAGGCTAACATCATCTGAGGCGTACTAACAAAAGTATTGTAGGTATGTTACAGGAGATAATTGTTCTGTTCTACTCTACTCACCTGGTGAGGCCTCAGCATGAGTACTGTTTCCTAAAGTGTGTCTGTGAGCCATAATTAGGAAAGATGTGGAGAAATTGAAGAAAGGTCAGAGGAGAGCAAAAAAATAAATGATAAAAGGTTTAGAAAACTTAACCTATAAGGAAGGATTAAAAAAACAGGTATGTTTCATCTTGAGAAAAGATGATTCAGGGGGGACCTGATAATAGTCTTCAGATATGTTAAAGGCTGTTAGAAACATGATGGTGATCAATTTTTCTCCATGTCCACTGAAGGTAGGACAAGCAGTAAAGGGTTAATCTGCAGCAAGAGAGATTTAGGTTAAATATTAGGAAAACCTTTCTAATTATAAGGATAGTTAAGCACTGGAATACGTTACCGAAGAAGGTTGTGGAATCCCCCTCTTCAGAGATTTTAAGAATGGGTTAGACGAACACTTGTCAGGGATGGTCTAGATATATTTGGCCCTGCCTCAGCACAGGGGGCTGGACTACATGACCTCACAGGGTCACTTCCAGCCCTACATTTCTATGATTCTCCTCCTGGGTTGCAATCAAATGCTTTAACCACAAGACTATCCATTCTCTCTTTATAGACCCATGTCTCATTTACTGTACACTTTTCAACTTCAGTCAGAGTCCTACAGACAACAACTTCACTCGCTACAGAATCCTCGCTAATTCATTAAGCATTGTCCATCTTGTGAACTGAATGAAGCAGAGGTCTGACTGAAAAAAATAGGCTGTGATCATGTTACAGGTGGTATCATAATGCATATGCACAAATGATAGAATTAAGATTGCATGGGCAAACTTGAATCTGGCATTTCCTAGTTTATGAATGCTTGACTTTCCAACATTAAAATGTTCAGATGGCCTTTTTGCATGTCATTGCATATATAGCTTAGAGTTGAGTACATATACTTGTACAGTGTCCAGCACACTGGGGCCCCATTCTTGGTTGCCTTTAAGCACTACTGTAATAATCATGGTTAATAAAATAAATAATAATAATATACTCCCAGCAAGTAGTTCTGCTGACAGAATGATAGTGCTGGCATCAGAACACAAAGAGAACTTCCAGCCTTATTCCGTTTTCTAGTTCTGTGTTTTATATTGATAAAAGATTAAAAAGAAACGCTTTAACCTGAACATTTATGACAATAATAATCCCTGATCTTTCACGTTTATTTTTTTCAGATTATGTTTGTCAAAAATGCAAGAGGAAAGCAGTAGATTTTTAAAATATACTATTTCTAAGATATGTCATAATCTTCATTAATAGAACTATTTAATATATGTAAAACACACCATCGGCAGAAATTTTCAGTGACTGCTTATTATATTGAGCTACTCTGCTAACAAATAAATATGCATAAAACAAGAGAGACACTTATAAGCAAACTTTTCTGATATAGGGGTAGTTAAAAAAGAAAACCTCAACTTATTTGCTGCCAAATATCTCCTAAACTGTTTACTTTGGATGACTGAACCTGTGAGCCCTGTTCATATCCTTGGAACATGTCATTTTAAATTACATCTTTTCATTTGTAAGAAATTACATGATGATTATATTTTGACATGAAGATCACTGAGAAGCTGAGCAAGATACCTATATGGTTCCATACTATAACTCGTAGAACTGATAGCATATAATCTTATTTTATTACAAAATCACGTAGAGCTGTTGCAGCCTCATATCACAAGAAAATAATTGTGATTAGCTCTCCTTAAAATAGCTATTCTAAGTTAATTCTGCATTCAGTAAATCTCACAGAAAAGGTTACAGCTTCTAGAATTTTTGACAGAGGCAAATATGGCTCCTGGTGTATACCTTTAGAAATCTATGAGATCTGAAATTGTGCAGGTACCTTCCATTGTTTCCCAGCAACTTTAGATAGATGGAATTCCCGATTTAGATAGGTTAGATTATAAGAATGTGTAAATCACACAGAAATTTTTCAAATCAGTCATCTTAGCTCCTTACAGATTCTAATGAGTTGGATTAGTAGAAAGACTCATACAAAAGTTCAGAAGGCAATATCCAAAGGGGGTAAACTGGAATTGGAATGTTGGCATCTTTTAAATCAGTATCTGGTGTCATTCCGTTAGGTCCATAGGCATTAAGATTAGTGATCTCTTGCTCTCAGACCTTGACTATGCTGATGACATTGTTCTTCTAGTAAAGAGCCCTGACAGGTTTCGCGAGGCTGGAGTTGGCCAAGGTTGGGCTCCATGGTTCATGGTCAAAGACAAAGCTGAAAAACCTATGTCAGATCCTCCCCCAACTCCAATCTCTTTGAATAATGAAACTGTTGAAGCAGTCTCCAGCTTTTGCTATTTGGGTTCTATACTCGCCTGTTTCCTCCAACTCTGATACAGAGGTTCTTCACCAAATTGGCATCACAGCATCAGCAGCATGACAAGCTCAGCATGACAAGCAAGCTCAGGATCTATTCGAGCTGTTTCCTCTCTGTACCGCTGTACGGTTGTGAAACATGGACACTCAGACTGGGCAAAACTGGAGGCTTTCCACACAAAACACCAATGTCATATCTTGGGCATAAAGAGGAACGACTTCATTATAACACAGACGGTTATGGTAGCTACAGGCTACTGGGGCCATTGTCCACGTCTTCTGCTTTTTGGACATGTCACCAGAATATCACAAGACGTACTGGCTACCGCCATTCTCTGGGCAGCTTGTAACATTCTGGATAAAATTCCACCAACTGAGCAATAGAGGCAGCCTAGAGGCAGACCCCGTATCACGTGGGTGCATCAAGTCTGTTCTGATGTTGGACTCCTGACCCATTAAGCCCTTGTGGCCACACAGGAACAGACCAAAGGGGAATGATTGCTATGGCAGACCATTCAGCTAAGCATTGAAGAAAAAGAAGAAGATAAACCGATATGTAGGACTCCAGAAGCTATTCTTTTTTAGAAAAAAATAACAACAAAAACCAAACAAACAACCTAGAAAAACATAAACCAAAACATCTTTTTCTCTTTAGTAGAGGTGAGAATATAAAAATCTTGATTAAAAAACATTTTATAAATGCTTCTAAAGCATGTTTAATAAAGTTCTCTTATCTGGGAATTTAAATATTTTCTATTTAGGTTGATCATTTAGGTGGGAATACATTGTTGAGAAAAACTGACAGTTCTAAATTATTTGTCGTTAGTCATACAGTCCCAGGAAATGGTCAGCATGGGATATTGTTATTCAGTTTTAATGGCTCCTCTACTCTAACAAATGAAATAATAATAATACATAATTTATTATTATTACTAATGCATATAAAGAGTTTTTCAAATATCCCAAAGTATTTTGCAAACTTAAAGATATACATAGTTATCACTTCCTACACAGGAAAAATTCAGACAATTCAGGGATGCAAGATTGCAGTTCTTTAACAGCACATAATGTTTAGGAAATGAAGTAATGACGTAGCCAACTGAAACTACAGAAGGGATTTTTGGTAGGCAGAATACACTTAAGATGGAATTGGTCCAGAATATTAAGGTTAGCTCCCGATTTCTAAAAATTGGCATGAGAGCTTGAATGATCAAAAGTGGATAAAAGCTTAGTTTTATTTCCCGTTGAAAAGTTGCCATCTTCAAGCAGCTCAATGCCCTCCAGTGGCATGGTAGTGTACTGGTTCAAAACTGACGTAGTCATGAAAGTTCAATGATCATTATCACTTTCTGCAGCACACAAAAGTTTTTGGAAGTCTCGTATCCAACTAATAACCAGGCTTGACCCTGCTTTATTGTAAGATCTCGCACTACAAGGAGGATAGCTGGACCTATGTAGCAAGGTGACAAGTAGTTATTTGTCATTAGCTTTATTACTGCAATATTTAACTCTGAATTATATCTAACCAGAGCAGAACACAGAAGAAAGCAGTACAGAGTATGTTTCTTGGTGTTATGATACATCTTTTATTACTATTTATGGGTGAGTTTGGATATAGAAGGTAATCCTTTTCCTGTTACCATTTCCAGCATCTGTGGATTTCTGAATATCCGATCACCATAATGAAATGAAAACAATTTTTATCAAAATGAAAAATAAAACTGATTTACAATGGTCAATAGCCCTGGTTCTCCAGCGTTCTCAAGCTGCTCTCCACCACTCTAATGATCCCAAGCTGCCCTAAAACTGATGCAGCAGTCAGGCCGCACAAGATATCCCCCAGACTAAGGGGATTTTTGAGTGGCATATAGCTGCCCAAGTAGCTCCTACGCACACACCCTGGCTACTGGTACAGGGCGACTGTCCAAGGAAAAGGCTCTAATAAAGCCACTCTAATTTATGCTGAGGACCAGAGGGCTCTGGGATAAGGGAGCCAAATGTTGCTTAAAGTCATCTTTTTGCCCCCTCCTCAACTATGCTAAGCACTCCTCAGCCTGAGAATCTGAACTTATGTATCCTAACCCAAATATTTAAGAACCAAATGTAAACAGATTTTGCTAGTTGTACAGTACTTTGAACAGGACTATCTGTATCTGGTTATTTGATAGGAAATTTACCCCATGTCTGTAGAGACTCAGGATTATTAATCACCCATCTCTTCTACCCATTCATATACTCTTCATGCTTTTAATTTCTTCTTAAAAATTAACCCCACAACTGTAGTATGAATTTACTTATCTCTCAAAGCCTGACTGACATAAAAATGTATATGCTATATCTCATTGGAAGTGCCTGTACTTTTTAAGATGTAGACACAAGCTTAATTTGTTTGGCATTTAGTATGTTTTCACCATAATTTGCAAAACATTATTAAAATATTTTTTCTAGGTGAATCAGTAAGTTGGCAAAGTAGAGGTCCACTGTCATAATAAAACTTTTCTGTATATAAAATTTTTTTGTTACTACTGCTATGATGGTCTTCCAGAAAATCATCATGCTTTGTACAACATGGCATTACCTTAGCTGGCATGTATAATTGATGTATGTCACATTTTATAAAATGATTGCAAGGTCAATCCAATTTTCTATTTTCCCTGTTTGTGTCCTCTAAGAATCTCTTATCTTCACATATCACTTACAGAGCAGTGGCAAAGATAGGAGACAAATCACTCCAATGAATGTAATAGCAAAACTGATTAGAGAGAGGGAGAGATTAATTGCATGTGTCAGATATAAATAAAAGATTTAGGTGACAGCCTAGATATATTATACATATGTATTATATAGCTAGATATATAGACCTACATCCACAAAGTTCAATATATATTATAAACCTAGGTTAAAATAGGGGCTAGGTATTCAAAAAACAAAGCCAGTTATTTTGGCTGAGCAATGTGTGTAATATATACACACTAGGGGGCAGATCTCTAGTGGGTATAAATTTTCATAGCCCCACTGAAGTCAATGGAGCTATGAAAATGTACAATAGGAGAGGCTCTGCCCCCTCTTATGATGATTCTTCTAGTTGTATCTAGGAGAAAAGGGATGGATTGTTCCCTCTTCCACCCACTTATTTTCCATAGTACAGTCAGCAGCAATGAGACATGCGGAGTGGCTCACCCAGTTCAAGAACAGAGTAGTCATTTTGAAAACCTTGAAGTTTGGATACACATTTGCCAGTGTAATAATATTTAAAATGATACATTTCACAGACATGCAGCTTCTGATTTTTACATATTTTGTTATGCTGATTTAGAAATCGAAAACTCTCAAACTTCAAAGATTTGGAGTTCTGTTTTGTTATTTTAAAGGAAATTTCACCTGCCTTTTTTATTGCAGAAATATTATCTACTATCAAAAATAATGACATTGGCTTTTAAAATATTAACACTGTAGTTATAAGTTGATCTTATCTGCTCATTACCTCATTCCTTGGTCTGGATGTTCAATCTCACCTTCCCCTCATGCTGTGTGAACCTTGAATACCAGTATCCAGGTGTGAAGTCAGCTGGAATTCAAGTTCAAATCAGCAGGGGAGATGTTTTCAATCTGGGCCAGGGAGGAACAGCAGATGTGAAATGTGTGGAATGCAACCTGCTGGGAAGTTGAAGCATTGGCAAAACAGTGCAATGGAACAGAGGGACATAAGATAGTTACTTTGCCTTCTAGTCTGCAGGAAGGAAGGCAACTAAAAGGATATAAGGCCAGAAAAGAGATGAGATTTCCAGAGATAATTATTAGCTACTATTTATTATTTCAATATTTTAATGATATATTCTTTGTAATTCATAATTTATTTCCAGCCGTTGTTAAAAAGCGGGGGAGCTTTCCTTACAGGAAAAGATGTGACAATCTAAAGGGAGTCATGAAATTTGGAGTTTAAGATTGCCATTATGTCCTAAATGCACACCATTATTCCAATTTAATGTATATGATGTAGTCCAATATCAACATATCAAATCAATATTCCAGGTAGTTATAATGGGTTAAATTAATTATAACAGCCTTAGCTAAAATTCCTAGCTTTGATCAGCTATAATCCAACTTTAATATTTGTTTCTGTGATTCAAAAGTCAAACCTTTAACATTTTAATGGAATCTTTTTGTTGTAACTTCAATTACTGTAAATATATATTTGACTTTTAAGAATAAAGACTCCCCCTCCCCCACAAATTTATTTTAAGTTGTATCCTATCACTTCTCAGAATGAATGGCACCTTATGACCAGCCTGACAAGATGAAACAATCACAATGATAGTCTTCCTGGAAATTCTCCTTGACAAGGAGAAATTTTAAACATTGTGAAGAAAAGGAAGGGAAATGAAATGGCATTGTTTTCAAGAAAGAAATAAAAATGGCACAGCTGATAGAGTACCCAGAGCTGGGCTATACTGGACTTTCCTCGCATCTGATCAGAACTGACGGCTTATAAAGTACAATCATTGCTCAGAAATGTAATTTTCTCCTCTCAGCTTCCATCCCATGTACCTTTTCTTTAGACAAAAATGTCTTATTGAAGCATTAATTTTATTTCAGCAGAACTAATCCATGGAGGCTAAGTGAATGTAAAATTCCCATGGCAAGGACTAGAAACAGTTTGACAAGTTCATAGAGCTTGCTTGAGTTTGACCTCAGAATAGAAATGTCTGTCCTCAGGAGGGTCTGGCCAATTCCTTTTTTCTTCCTACATCTGAGCAGCTGGAGTTAGCTATGAAAAATTCATGCAACAATATGTTTCAAACGCCCACCTCTATACCCTCAACATCTGCTGACTTTACTTCACATTAAAACCTCAAAGTGAATCCTCTCTTCTAGTTTGCAGTAAACTTTGGTGGTGAATAAGAGAAATTATGGTTTAGAAATGCTTTCTTCCTGAAAGGAAAATATCTACTCGGGACCTGCTGATGATTTATCTTCCTAACAATACTGACAGAGGGGAAAATAAATGCATCCCAAACAAGGGGAAAAAACTTGTAGGGAAAGGCTCCAGACCCAGCTGGATGAAAAACCACCTCAAAAATGTTATTAGAAGTAAGCAGAATGCCTACAGGGAATGGAAGAAGGGATTGATCAGCAAAGAAAGCTACATCCTGGAGCTTAGAAAACGTATGGAAAAAAGTGAGAATTGCTAAAAGTTAAGCAGAATTAGCTCTTGCCAAGGAAATTAAGACAAGTAATAAGAGGGTTTTTTTAGTTATATAAATAAAAAGAAAATAAGGAAAGATGAGTTTGGGGTGCCATGAAGTGTGGATGGGAATGTGATAAAAGAATCTAGATATGGCCCCAAAACTAAATGAATCCTTTGCCTCTGTTTGTTGCAATTAATTTCTAAAATGTTATGCTCACTGCGTAAAAACCCTTTTATAGTTATTTGACCTCCATGGACCCTGACAGTGACCTAAACATCTTGTACTGTAATAAGATCCTTTATTTTATTGTTCAAATACTTTTGGTGAAAAATCAGTACCTTGCAGTTCTGAAGTTGAATATTTTTCATCTTTTAAATTTTGTGTTTTGATAACAGTTAACTGAATAATTAAATGGGTTTCAGCCAGGGACAATTAGGTCTATTTAGCTTCATCTGATAGATGACTACCACCACAGAATAAAATACCTTCTTACTGCAAGTGGAAGCTAGGCATGATAATATGACATCCTTGTATTTTAAATTAATTACAATACAACCATACCAGGAGTATAATTTTTAGACCCCAACTATTCCAATCTTACCAATTGCACAACCATTTCCTTTTTACACTCCCAATGCTCAGGGAGGAAATTTATCTTCATTAAATGATAATTGTCTTTATTATCTTTTGACTCTTCAGAAATGCTAGCAGGCAAGGTTTTTACAATTTTCATCAATCTTGTTTTGTGTTTTTACAAAGCCTGCATCAGAAAAAGATGTCCAAGTCTGCAGAACGCTCTATATTTCCTAGCAGTATGAATAGGTCTTGAGAATATCTAATTTACTAATATATCTACTGAAACGACATGCACCTCAATATTTCACAGCTTAACAAGAAGGTCCAGCAGCAAGGTCCTGAATTGCAGTTCCAGATGATTAGTGCTGCAAAAGCAATTCAACCAGCAGTGTCCATGCTGTCAAAACAGTTTACGTATGCCCACCTTCTGCAATCTTGCTTTTTCACTCATATACCAGGGCTATGCTCTTTCTGATTTTTCATAAAATATTTGGAGAGAGATTGACAATATAACTGCACATTGCTAAAGTTCCTAGACTGGTGTAGGGTTATATTGGTGTAGGGTTTCTTATTATCAATAGTTTTCTATTTAGGTTAATAGCTAGGTCTCAGTATAGCTTGGATTCTCAGAACCTCACCTTTTTATTGAAGTGATACCACAGAGTACTACCTTATCATCTTTGTCATTTTATTACATACTGAAACCTCAGTCAACTTCATATGTGAGGATCACACCTTCTTGTGAACCTGGTTACTTATAGTTGCCTTTCATGAAGCTTGGGTTCTAGAAATACCTGTAATTTCATCAAGAAGCATCATAAGCGCTGAATAACTTTCATCTATAAGTGGTAGAAACTGCAGAGAAATTTCCTGTTTACCACTGTACTTTCAGCTGGCTTACGTTACATGTGAAAGATGCTTCAAGCTTCACTATGCTTGGGTGCATAGTGTGTGCCCCTGGAGGAAGTGTCAGAGTTTTGTGATGCCCTTACTTTAATAAACAGTTCTATCTGTAATTGTTCTGCCAAGTCTGATAAGATCAAAAGAATGTTATTTAATTCCCCTGACAAACCAAAGTCTTCAGGAAGTGATCTGATGATCTGTGCTAAAGCATTACTGTATTTCTGTACATGAGAGAGTAAGTGAGAGAGAAGAGAATAGATAACAGGACCTGGAACCAGTTGATGATGATATCACTACATCGTATATATGTCATTATATGGATAGGAGTGGGGAAATGTGGTGTGGAGAATGTGAGAAATTTCTCTATTTTTATGAAAATTATGTGCGACTCAGTTTACCCAGTCACTGTTATATTCCTACATGGTCTCAAGAAATTAAGTTCTTTCCAGAGATACTCCTTGTGCTAAGGAGACAGGAAGTGGCAACTGGGTGCCTATATTTGAATGAGAGTCATTAAGGACTATCAACAGTTGAATATACCAGGCCCTTGCAGAACAATGGGGAGGCTGTTGCCAAGGTGAAACCAGCTCTCTCCAGATCTCTAGAGGAGAGAGCAGAAAATCCCCAGGAGAGGAACAAAGGAACCAAGATGTTGGTTAAAACCAGAGAGGCTGAGAAGTCTGGGGGACAAGAATAAAGGGGCATGTTTCCTGAGGGACAGGGAAGCTTTTTGATTGCTAGAAAAGCTAACCTGAAGGATGCTGGCTGCAGGGTCAGACAGGAGACTCCATGTTCTGAAGCAAAAGCCATTTACAAGAGAATGGGAAGAGAAGGACCTTGGACTCCCTAGAGGACTCTTACAAAATCCCAAAGAAAACTCAAGTCATGAAGAAACTGACACAGACAACGGTGTGCAGATATTTCTTATTTTGTCTGGATGGGTTTTTTGTCTCTTGTGCCATCTAAAATAAAAAGTAAATATTAGAAATCCTTTTTGCCAAGTTTGTGTCTATTTGCTTCAAATATCACATGTCCCTGAAGGGGTAAACGATCAACCAGAGTGTCCACAAGAATGGTACTCAGGGAAAGCATTTGCTTAAGTTACTGGGTAATCTTAGAGCGCCTAGCACTGGTCTTGGGGACCTAGCACAGCTGGGCCAAACAGGCCAAAGATGTTGGCTGGAGCCCAATGAGACCCAGAGGAGCTAAAAAAGCCCATGGGCCCAATGTGTGGGTCCAAACAACAGCTTAGTGATGTCCTTCAGGGGATATTGACCAGAAATGTGACACTGGTGAAGTCATGCATATGCAAGGTTCCATAGTTTTTATGATGAAAATAATACTTCCATCTAAATAGTATAGTGTTTCCATTTTAGGAGCTCAGTGCTTTACAAACATTATGCTTCACAACAGCCCATCAGACTGCTGGTTATTATACTCACTATATTAATTGGGGAGGCCCCATAGCTTGTATAAACTGATATAGCTACAGCAGCATACTGGGGCTATACCCTTACTCCAAAACACAGCTCTGTTGAAGTCACCAATTTACACCAGCTGAAGATCTTTCTCAGAGTTTAAATGATCTACCCAAACTTACACAGCAAGTCAAGTGACAGAAATGGTAACAGAACTCAAACTCCTATTTCCCAGGTTTTACTAGCCAAAATTCCTCCTGGAGTTACACAGAAGCTGGGATACATAGTTTATAAAAATCACGACTTATTAGTTCAGTAAATAGGTTTTTCAGTTGAAGATAAGGCATTTTAAATTTATGACTAATCTATGTCTTCTTGGTCCAGGTTGCATTTGACATATAACTGACATTTTCTTACTGTGCTGTCTGTTGGACACAATCATGATTCACTCTAGCTTTCATGAGATAATAAGACTATGAAACCTCTTCAGAACAAAAAGACCAGCAGTCACTAGCCCTTCATGCACGTTTTCTATTATTTCCACAATTCTCTCCCTTTTCTGTTTAATTTATTATAGATATTTCCATTGCGCTCACCACTGTGGTATCTGAGCTCATAAATTGCTTCTTTGTCATCTAAGACCTGATCAATTGCCCTTGAAATAAACGGAAATATTTCTACTGACTTCAAAGGGAGCTGGATTGGATCTCTACGCTACATTTTAAATTATATCTATTTTGTGTGCCTCTGGTTTTGGGAGGTCAACTTGCCACTTTAAAGGGTCCCGATTTCCAGCGGGTAGGTATTCAGCACTTTTTCCAGGTGTCCAAAGTTGGGAAAACAATAACTGAGAAAATGGAACTTGTCTTGAGCTTTAACCTTCCACAGCTGGTGAAACTACTCATTGGTTTTCACCTTTTTGTTTAATACATGTGTGAAGCAAATAGGGCATCCAGTGCGGCAATTTGGGCTGCACAATAATCACGGTGCAGATTACACAAAGCTCTGTTCCTCTTTTTCATCCAATCCACATGTTGCTGTGCCAACCTTTTCAGAGTGCGGCCAGCCTCAGGATGTTGATAACAATGAGTTGAGACTCAACCCAGACAAGACAGAAGCAATATTGATGGGTAGATGAAACACCTTAGAAGTATGCCAGAGATAGTTTCTTGCCCCTCCCCCCCGTTACTTAAGCCTGTGGAGCAGTGTGACCCTTGACTGGATAGTAGTATACACCTTCTCAATTGCTGTTGAAAGGCCAGAAAGCGGTCAAGCTTTAGCCCCAGATTAGTACGGTGTGGTTCAAAACCGATTGGCTGATTGTTCAGAAGGACCTGTTGTGATAACTGGATCTACAAGTTTACCCTAATTGTGATCTTATCTGTGAAAAGTGAGTCAAAGCTCACAAAATATCACAAAAACCTACAACAACAAATGTTGAGGGGAAAAGGTACAAAAGTTGAGACAAAAAAATTGAATTAGTCCAAACAAAAAGGCCTTCTGATAAAACTCAAGGACTATGTTAAAATCATGCCTGGGGTAAGTGACTGGTCCTTTGGGACAGGGAGTAACCCTTTTTGATGCAAAGGACTATTTTTCACAAAGGCAAGCTTACCTAGGTGGTAGGATCAACTGGAGTTCCCAAGGGGACTGTCTGTGACTCCCTGTTAAAGCTGTTGTAGTGCCTGAGGAGTTCACACTTGATGGTTGGTGAAATCTAAGTATAGAACTCACAACCAATTTGGGGTGTGTGCCCTGCTTCTTAACAGACTAACCTGAAGTTGGTACTCATGCTCCTGACAGCTTGACAACTACCTCCACCATCTCTTGGGACCCCAGGCCTTCTTTGTCCTAATCCTGAGATATTTCCTCACCAGGCCATAACCAAACCGCTAACTGCAATGCCCTAAATAGCCTAGTACTGGTACAAGTTGCCAGGTCTCAGAGTGGTTAATATGACCATGTTCTATGCCTGTGTTTCTCCAGCTGTGAGTCTCAACACCAAAGACAAAGGCTGCATTTACTATCCTCGCTGTTCTTCTCTCTCCCCTTTTGTGGCTTTATGTCTTGGTTTTGTCTTCTAGGAAATGGGATTGGAGTTTAACAGCAGCAACAACAGCAGGTCTAGCCCATCTCAACTAACTTCTCCTCTTTTCCCTAAAAGGACAGTAATTATCTTTAATTCCATTTGAGAGGCTGTCAAATACGCAGGGTTTCCTTCTAAAAATTCCCTCTAGCTAAAGGGAAAGAGAACAAGGGATGTTAATAAAATGAAAGCCTTACTTAATATTTGTCAAATGCTTTAACTGTTTTCCCTTCTTTTCTGAATCTTTAATAAAACAGTAAAAAGGATTATTAATGGTGTGCTTGCCATGGTACCAAGCAGGCTGAGGCTCTCTATACCAAACCCCAAATCTTGTGTAAAACCATTTAATGTTGGACTCCCACTGACTTTACTGGGAGTTGAGTGCGCTCCATACCACCCAGGAGAAGCTTAGCTCCTTTCAGGATCACTTTGCTAGTAAATTCTTTTCAGCATGCCGATCTTTGGGAACATTTTCGTTGACCTCAATACCAAAGCAAATTGGTGAGATTTCAATACTCACTCGCTACACTCAGATAAAGAAATGGACTCGTCTTGTTCTCTCCATTTTTTTCATTGACTGCTTGGACATAGTAACCTCCTGCATCTGTTGCTTCTGCTGCAAGGATCACCAACTGATTCTCCAGTGTTATAGCTCTGTTTAGGAAAACAAAGGATCATGTTAAAACAGGAACAATGATATTAACTAAGCATAAGCTGTACAGACCCTGGCAGGACTACACAATATTCAAAGGTCATTCAAACAGAGACGTGTGGAATTCAACAGCAGGACTTTATCTTTAAACACAACCACAGGAAGGATTCAAGAGCTTTTGGGTCTGTGATGTTTGAGCCTTTTCTCTTCTTTAAGTTGTTTAAGATGCTTCCAGTGATACAGAAGATTACCATAAATGATATATAAAAATTAAATAGTTATTTAAGAATGACGAGAGAAAGTGTTTGACCATAACTATATGGGTTACATGTTCTATGATCCTGGCAAACACCATTTTGCTGCAAATCCAGTTTGACTGAAAATCTTCTCAGAAAGTGAGAAGATCAGCACTCTGGGAATGAGAGCGCACACTTCAGTTAAAAATCAGAGGCAATAGAATTTCAGGAGATAAATATTCTATATTTACGGCCTGTGTAATTATTTCAGTTACAGATACAAAAAGAGCAAGAGACTAATTAACATGCTTAGCTGAAGAATCATGCATATAGAGGGAGTGAAGAGCAAAACTATTTAATCTAAACCAGGTATGAAAGCACAGCACTATTCTGTAGTTGGTGGTGGCGTAGTCCTAGGGGAGTCAATAAATGTCATGGTCTAATATAATTTACTCTTTCTTAGAGCTGCTACATAACAGTTGTCTTCATAAACTCCCTTGTATGACAGTGCTAATCATTTGTACTGCAGTAAGATCCGTTTGTTTGCATTTTACAGTGCTGTATAGTCTTTTGACTCTATTAGATAAAATATAAATCTAGGGAAATATGTAAAAATTTAAGTGCTTGGAATAAATATAGTCTCTCCACTGAATCTGTTCCTTTCCACAAGTTAAGTTCTCCTTATCTGGCTTGTAATAACAACACAGACCAAACACCAGCACTGCTATTACTAATGGTGCAAAGCAGCAGTATTAACTATTCAGAATGCCATATTCACAAATTATAAAAGATGAGGAACTCTGATTTGACCATCTAATAAGAGCACAATATTCTGCCACCTAGAAGATTAAACTTTGTTTTCAGAATTGGGTCATTTTTTGGATTTCCAGGGTTGGAGCCATTAAGAGGCACTGACATGATAAGGTCTTAGTGTGGATAGGGCAGTGTTTCTCAACGACCAGTCTGTGGACCAGTGCCAATCCCTGAGATCTCCCTGATACAGTTTAGGAAGGCAGCAAGCTGGTCCCTGGTATCAAAAATGTTGAGAAACACTGGGATAGAGGGTTTAATAGGACATGAGAAGCTCAAAAATTATATGAAAATTAAATAGGAACCCCATAGCATTACAGTGGCAGAGTTGTGGGTCAGGCAGCAGTCATTTTTATGTTGACCTTGATAAAGGCACAATCTAGTGATCTGAATATAGGACTTGAAGCAAGAAACTCCTAACATTGGGCCCAAATCTACCACCTATAGTCACTGTTCTCTGAGAAGTGCACTAGGCTCAAGTGTACCTTTAAATCATAGCGCTGAATATGGGTTGGGGGCACAATTTCTGCCCAGACTCAGAGGAAAGTAATTTTGTTGATCCCCACTGTGTGCCCCAACAGTTCTGGCTAGCCCATACGGGTGGGGATCCATATTTATGCTCTCTTTCTGATCCTCTCTGTCCACTTGGTCATAAAGCAGTATCATGCATGCAGTCTTCTGCTCTTTCAGCTGGGCTAGAACTGCTATCTGGACTGGTCCTATGCAATGTAACAGTTGTGTATGTTTAGTCGGCGTGGAAGGGGCTTACTCCGCTGTGCAGCTATGTAGGACAAGGCACAATCTAGTTCAATTAAAGGGGGCTCATTGTGGAGTAAGGTATAATTCAGCATGAGTAAGGGTGGTTGAATGGAATCCTTTGTTATCTTGGCCAAATCACTTCATCCTTTTGTGTCTTGATTTCCTCACTCGTAACATTGGAATAATAATATTTATTTCACTACTTCACAAGGTTCACAGACTGAGGAAGTTAGAGGGCATATTAAGAGAAAAATCTTAATTTACACCTACTAGCACTAACAAAAACAATAAGGAGTCTGGTGGCACCTTAAAGACTAACAGATTTATTTGGGCATAAGCTTTCATGGGTAAAAACCTCACTTCTTCAGATGCCCATGAAAGCTTATGCCCAAATAAATCTGTTAGTCTTTAAGGTGCCACCAGACTCCTTATTGTTTTTGTAGATACAGACTAACACGGCTACCTCCTGATATTTGACTAGCACTAACAGTTTCACAGATTTTTTGAGAAGTTGTATATACAGGCGCTGAGAGAGGAATGTGGCTCCCCCCCGCGCCCACCCCCCCAAACTGGCTCTAGGAGAGAGCTTTAAATAAATTAGAAAATTATAATGTAATTGTTAGCAAAAGAGCAGTTGCCAAAGATATAAAATGGGATTTTAAAATTGTTAATGAATGGGATTTTTTTAATCAATGGTTATCTCATAACACACGCCCAATATTTCAAAGGCATTGATGAACTAACTACTGAAACCTATCATAATGAATACATTGCTATTAGAGAAAAAGATTTCACAACTGAGGCTCTGAGTTTGCAGAGATGTATGCATGTGCTTAACCTGATGTATTGGTAGTAGTCCCACTGACTAGGAAAGTCAAGTACGTAAAAAAGTCTTTAAAGGATACAAGCCTGAGTTTCCAACAGTGTCATCTAACATGTTCTCTCGAAAATATTATGCTTTCAGTGAACCCCCTGGGGAAACCTATCATTTTAGAAATACTCTCCGAGTGGCCATCAAGGGACCTGAATTTTTCTTCTTATAGATTATGTAACAAATTATGAACAAATGCAAAAAATACATTCTGTTCCATATATGTTCAAGGAACATTTGCAGGTGTAAATGATTAATTATGTTAGATGGAAAAAGTTTATATACTAACATTACTCAAATAGCGTGTGAATGTTTTGAGTTATTCTCGCGCCGATAGATCAGTAAGGAGTTTTCCTCTTATAGTGTTTTTGCACAGTCTGGTTTCATTAATATTAACTTACAATTATTTTATTTTTGGAGAAATGTTCCTCTTCATAAAAGGGACAGCAATGGAAGGAACATGTATTCCCAACTGCTGTATGCTAGCCTATATGTTGAACAATGAGGCACAAAATAGCTTCTATTTAAACAATCTTTCCAGTTATGTTTGTTATATTTTATCCATGACATTTTGACTTTACAATCAGAAGACAGATAACAGTAAACATTTGTAAAGATACCCATAATGATTGACAGCTCAACCTCCTGATAAAGACAGAGGGCCAGATCCTCAGCTGGTGTAACTTGGAGCAGTGTCATTGCATTCAATTGAGTTACACCAATCTACACCAGCTGCATAACTGGCCCACGGTATCACATTTTGAAAGTTTTTATTCAAAAAAGATATATTAAATTATCCCTGTGGGTCAATTTTTCCATGTTGAATGGAACTGTATTAGCTTAATTGACTTGGAAATTGGATCAAAGGAAATGTTTCATAGATTTATAGAATGAGGAGCTAAAATGTAATCAATACTGCATTTAATAAAGCAAACAGGATAAAGAGAAATTTCCTATTAAATAATAATGATAGTAGCTTTAAATACGATGCATATTATATTTGTTCCTACTGTAGTTATTCCAAAAAGATACAGCAATAAGGAACATTATTTTTAAATTCTGGAATCCATTTCAGGCAGATCCAATACCAGCTGCAGGTGTAGCCAAAAGTCTTATAGGCGATGCAGCACTTTTGGAAAGAGTGCTGCATACTTACCTCGCTGTTATTGATTTAACTATTGTAAGTGATTGGTTGGGAATTCCCAAGATAGTGGGTAATAAAGCACATAGCCAATGTTCAGGAATGAAAGGCAAAGGAAATTTTAAGATTAAGGATTTTTTTTAAAAATGAAGGATTTCCTAAATTGCAATATACAAAATGAACTTTATTAGAATGTCTGTGTGAATTAAGATATATGGATGAAATCTGGAAGACGTTTAAAGACTATACGAACATAAATATATAATTTGTACAGCATTATACATTACATCAGGGGTGGCCAACCTGAGCCTGAGAAGGAGCCAGAATTTACCAATGTACATTGCCAAAGAGACGCAGTAATACATCAGCAGCCCCCCATCAGCTCCACCCCCCGCCCCCAGCGCCTTTCGCCCACTGGCAGCCCCACCGATCAGCACCTCCCCCTCCCTCCTCCGCACCTCCTGTTCCTTAGCGTGCAGAAGGCGGGGGGGGGGGAGCGAGGACACTGCAGGCTCAGGGGAGGGGGCAGGCCCTGTGGCAGAGCCAGGGGTAGAGCACCCCCCAGTACCCTCCAAAAGTTGGCGCCTGTAGCTCCAGCCCCAGAGTCAGTACCTATACAAGGAGCCGCATATTAACTTCTGAACCGCCGCATGTGGCTCCGGAACCACAGGTTGGCCACCCCTGCATTACATCATCACAGTGACATGAAAAAATTGAGATATGAGGACAAAAAGAGTTGGGAAACAGGAGATAAGATAAGAAATTATTGAAGACAGTATTTTATATCTTTAATTAAAAAGTGTCCAATTAATCTTAAACATTCTGAGTTAAGTTATTGATTTCTTTTCTGAAAAATGTTTCAGTAAAAATGTTCAGTTTTAATTCACTGAATAATTGTTAGTTGTTAGAGAGGGACTACAGTGGAATAGCAAGATCTGAAGCCCCCAAGCTTTAGGAGTTCAGATCTGGATCTGGAAAGAGCTAAACTGCCTGTTTGCATTGGGTGGCTTAATTAGTTACATTGTGAAGATTCATTAATCAATGTTTCTAAATCACTTTGAAGCATATGTCCTGATCTTTGGCTGCACTGAGGTGGCTCTTCACACTAAAGTTGTCTTAAAATTTGTATTACAATTATTGTTTCATTTTCAATTACAACTTTTTAATTATTTCAGCATCACAACTAATATTCTAAGGACAAACCTGGTTCCAGGCTGTTCATTTAATAGTCTATTTGAGGTTGACAGTTCTTACAGATGGACTTTAATCTGTTAATAATTCATAGCTTATATAAGGCAACTATACAACTACACCTCTACCCCGGTATATTGTGACCTGATATAACAGGAATTCGGATGTAACACAATAAAGCAGCGCTCTGGGAGGGGGCAGGGCTGCGTGCTCCGGTGGATCATAGCAAGTTCGATATAACTTGTTTTCACCTATAATGCGGTAAGATTTTTTGACTCCCGAGGACAGCGTTATATCAGGGTAGAGGTTTATTGTTTGAGAGTGAGACTGAATTTAACTCAATTAACATCTCCAGAAAGGGACAACTGACATGCGAACTAGGGTGCTGTCACTATGACCCTTGAGGGTGACTAGTTTGTAGGGAAAAAAATCAAGGGGGCATTTGAAATGTTATGTATTAATAAAGGAAGTTGGAAAACACCTCTAGAGCTAGATGGAAGGATAAAGGAAACAGATATTGTACGGAGAATAATGTACATTTCTCCCAGATGGTACACCTGACCAAGTATTACAATTGAATTGCTGATGTAACATTGGCTGAATACAATCTCTGTCACAACTTTAACATCAAAAACAAACAGTCACAGACTGAAGGACTGTGATCTGAACGAGAGGGAAGCAGAAGACAGCTGAAATCAGAAGCTGTGGGCTGGCCTGTATGTTGTTTCAGTCCATACCAATGGAGTATAAATGTTACTCTGCACTAGCATGTTGTTCACTAACTGCTAGTGCACACTAAAAGTTCCCTAGTGTGTGTTAATGTAGTCCTGTTTGAAACAGGACTACATTAACATGCACTAGGGAACTTTTAGTGTGCCTCAGTATGGTCCACACAGGTCAGTTAGTGCATGACATGTTAGTGTGGCTTAAAGGGGGGAAGGGATAGCTCAGTGGTTTGAGCATTAGCCTACTAAACCCAAGGTTGTGAGTTCAATCCTTGAGGGGGCCATTTAGGGATCTGGGGAAAAAAAATCTGTCTGGGGATTGGCCCTGCTTTGAGCAGCAGGTTGGACTAGATGACCTCCTGAGGTCCCTTCCAACCCTGATATTCTTTGAAAGTGTACACCCATCTGGTGCAGACTTAAAGTACCATGTAGTCAAGCCTATGACTTACTGCCTGGCCAAGAGATATGACTGACAGAATGAAAGGACAAAAGGCTCAACATAGGGTAGAAGGAGAAAAGGACAGATTTATAAAGGTATTTAGGCACCTGAAGACACAAATAAGTGCCTGGTGGGATTTTCCAAAGCTCCTAAATGCTTAACTCCCCCTGATGGTTTTGGATCAGAGAAATATAGACTAGCATTTTCAACAGTGGATACCTAAATCAACACACCTAAGACCACATTTAGGCACCTAAATAAATTATCTGATTTTAATAGGTGGAAACATTTAACAAAATATCCCAAAGAAATCATCAGATTACCAAACTTGGATTTTTGCACAGAAAATCACAACTAATGGAAAGAAACAGTAATTTTTAATATAAGGGACTAATTTTCAGAAAGGCATATTTCGTTAGACTGTTAGTTAACAGATTGGTGGATAAACAGATGTTAGAAATCTAAATCATTGCAGTAATAAAACAAAAAACACACAATAACCTGATTCAGCCTCTGCTTAAAACAGAGCCATCTGTTCAAGCTCCAGAATGCAATATTTTAGTAAAAAGGCCTTTGATAAAGCCTCTTTTCCAATGCTACCATCCAGCTAATACAAACATCAAAACCCTCTTTACAAGACATTAATTCCAGAAAATCTGTATTTCTTTTTAAAACTTCTGTTTATATCGTGTAACCAGAGCTGATCCTTCTCCACAAAGGCTGATACCCCCCAGTAACAATGATTTTACTAAGAAATGCAGAGATTATAGCATAATGATGATGTAATTACTAAAGGATTCCCAGAGGGATTTTTGGCCTCAGCAAATATGCAGTAATATCATATATAAATATACATTATCTGGCTATAAATATATATAAATCTTGGCTCCATTGAAAACAATGGGATTTTTTTTTCAAATTTCAGTGGAGCAAGAATTTCACCATGTTTTCTTCCAAAATTTCTTTGCCACTTTTGGTAATTATGAATGACAGAAGAAAAATATGTTTAAATAAAACTTGGAATTCACCTTCATTAGGACTCAGTCCTAGATTAAAGTATTATGAAGTTGGCTATATTATAACATAACTGTAGCAACAGAGCATGAGGGGTCCCGGACAGATCTCATTCTTGAGTGGAACAAAATATTCAGATTTCAGGTACTTAATACTGCAAAACAGCTGTTTATTAAGTACACACACAAACACGCCCATTGAATACTGCGTAAATCAATTCATGCAGTGTACTAAACAGAACATAAACCAAATTCTATCTTCTGGACACTTCTGCTTAAAGGCCTGCTGGACAGTCATTAGCTGACAGCCTGTTTTTTTATTTCTAGGGTTTTTGTAGCCAGTCAAGATTTTTCAAGAAGATTTGTTTTTAAAGAGAGAGTATCCTCTTTTTTACTTTCACACTTAACAAAAGAAATATGCAATTCATATGTAGATGGTGGAACAGCCATTTCCAAGACTCAGTCAAAAGGGTCGAAACTAAACCAATTAGTTGACCTACAGTAAAGAAAAGGAACCAAAAACAGCGCGGGCATAGGTATGATACTAGTGGCCAATGGGGACAGTCTAGCTGTAAACACAGTGAGATGGAGACTTCTTCAGTCTACTTAGCTCCTCCCCCCTGTAATAGGTCTGCCTTGGTCCTGCCACTGTCTCAGTCCACAAATTACGTGGAGACCCTTTTGCTGGTTCAACACCTTGTGCAGTTTATTTACAGTTGTGTCCCACCACCTTTCCCGCATACCTAAGACCTTTCCCACGCAGAGGAGAGAGAGAGACCTGTAAGCTAGTGGGTTAATTGCAATATACCAATCATTTACAGTGTTTGTTTTCCCCAAAAATTTTCTAGTGCACATTAGGGACCACTGAGATAATCTAGGAAGAAAATAGAAGCTGGTTGTCCACTGATTGTTCTATTATTTGATCTCTGTTCTTACAGAGCCTGTAAAATACAGGAAATAAGGCAACAGAAGACAGGCAATACTTGGCTGCCCTCCTATGCCATTCATCTTTATCCTCCTACAGGATATTCCTTTGAGGCACTGCTTGCACATATCCCTCCCCAGTCTGCAGCTCTGCTCCCAAGGATGAGTTGATGCATAAAAAGAGTGTGTGTTTTTCAATCATGTTAGCAAAATTGAGTTAGTTTAATACAATTGAAAACTCTCACTGAAGTACAGGCTAACACGTCTTAAGACCTTTTAGCTGGTTGTCTTCTAGCCTAGGGGGCCAACCTGCCAAATGCAGAGTTGAAGCTGGGCAGCTCTGACTGCCTCCGCAGGAAGGGGATCAGAGAGACAGCCCTGACTGTCGCTTTGACTTACACTTCCCCCTATACCCATCATGAGTTCCACTCCCCATGGCAGTACTGTTTTAGAGGGAATGTTACTAGTGAAATAGCAGAGCCCTCTTGGTATAGCGATCATGCCTATATCTCCAGTGTCTTCTGCTCCTCTCCCTGTACTCCCTAGTAAGTATTTCTAGAGATTCAGGTTCCTGGACTGACAGCCCAGTATTATGAACCCCAAGCATTCAAAAAATATGAGACAAGGCCCCATAAATCAGGGGATTGGCTTAAAAATATACATGTTGGATTTTTTTTTTAAAAGTTCTTAGCACGCACTCGGGAGATGTTTTCAAGCTTTCCTTCACAGCCAGGATGGTTTTCTAAAAAATACCCTGAAAGTTGAGATTCTCATGTAATCACATGATTCCAGGCACTGCGGCTTTAAAAAAGCCACCAAATATTGCAAGACTTTGATAAAATCATGAGAGTTGGCAACAACGAAAGACCCTCTCTGCTCCCTACTGCTGCCGCCTGGAAGGAGCCCTAAGGGTTCTCTGTCAGGTACTACAACATTCCTTCTTTGGGTTTGGAGGTTCTCAGGAGGTGCTCCCCAAAATACTTATTTCAAATATATTTTTAAAATTATGCCCATATTAGTTAGTGCCCCAGATACTGCCTTTTTTTGCAAAGTGAAGGGCAAGATAAAATTGAGTGTAGCCACCTTTTAAAAAGTGGGGAAATAGACAACTGAGGCAGGGCTCCCTTCCCACTGCAAATAGAATGGGTGAAGAAGAGGCAGCATCCTCAGGGACATCACAGAGTGATACCTTAAATACAGGATGATGACAGCATTGCAGAATTGTGAAGGAGATGCTGTGCAGGGAAAGAGAAAGCTCCTATTCACAGCAAATACTTCTATAATAAACTAATGACTACAGAAAATAGCAAGTGACATAAGTTAGGTTTTGTTTCAATATTCTTTATCTTTCAAGCTTGCACTGATTTTAGTTCTTCTTTAAAGGGACATAATCGCCCCTCTCCCCCCAGAAAAGAAATTTTTGTTAATTTTTTTATTATTATTAAGTAACAAGAGCTCAGTCCAGCAGACGTCAGTCCCTGTAATGGCTATGCTTGAATCACAGCACGCAAGTGGTATCTAACTGAATCACAATGCAGTGATAATTGTTCTCCTGGACATGCTATTGTAACAGTGTAACTATAAGAACACATCCCAAACTTTTAAGCTAAACTAGAAAACGCCGTCAAGAATGGAAGCCAAAAATTCTGGAAAAAAGTCAATTTTCTTTTCAAGTCTTTTTTTCTTTTATAAAATTGTTACTCTAATCAAGGTATGTGTGTGTCAACAGAATATCTATTTTCTGCTCTCTCTCTCTCTGGTTTATCATACAATCAACCTATTGAACTCCACTTGAAACATCACTATCTGTTGCTATGGACATAGCTAGCAACCACTGGAGAGAGGAATAGTAGAAATATTTAAATATAAATGGATTATTTAAACAAAACTGGCTGCTGGGAGGTATTCACAGGTCACTGATCTATAAAGCTAACTGACTCCACTAAAGATGAGCAAGAGGCTATTTGTATTAGTTTGGGATTTGGCGGGTCAATTTTAAGATACAAATACAAGTAAATATTGCCTCACTATGAAGCATTTTCTTGTACTGAATAAAAGAGAGTTCTCTGTTCATTTTTTACATTGACTTTTTACCTCCTCTATTGTGAAAGGAATATTTTTGGTGTTATTAAATAGCACCTACCTTTCTGCTACACGAGATCACTATAATGTAGTGTTATTATACTTTGTAGTTTGGTTTTAAAGATCTCCTGCTGGAAGAGTCTTATATGCAGTGGTGCAAGTAAGCAGGTACAGTTAGTCATGCTGTACCATTAAGATATTTATTGCCAGTAAGCTGAACCGGAAAGACATTTTCAGAACCGCAGGGCTCTCCCAGGAACCACAGTGGCGAAAGGAGCACAACTTGGGGGCACCCGGAGGCCCCACACCAGCAGCTCCTCCGGCGTGTCTGTACCGCCCCCAGCCCTGCCCCCAGCCCTTCCACACAGCTGCATCTCCTGCCTGGGGTTTGTACAGGCCCACTGAAGGACAGGCTGAGGGAGGGACATGGGGTGATACAGCCGTGCCGGAGGACCTGGCGGCACTGTTGCGGTTCCTGGGAGAGCCCTGTGGTTCAGGAATTGGTATCCAGTGCACCAGGAGGACAGAGCCCCCTCCAGGTAAAGTGGGATGGGGAGGGGATTTGGAGAGCACTGGGGCCCTAGGCTGGGGCGGGGTGGGGAGGATGCACGTGGGAAGTCATGTGGGGAGGCCCCCTCTTTAGCTGATACCCCCACTTTGTGTCCTTCCCATGAGTTGCCTATGCGTACCACTAAGAATTAAAATCTACTTGCACCACGGCTTATATGTTTCTAGCACTATTTCATTGATAGCTATTCTTGAAAATAATTATGAAGGGGAGCCATGACAATGAACTGTATTGAACAAAAACAAATTAGCAATGGCATGCCTCTTGCCCCAGGGCATCACAATGAACAGATGATGGATTAAGTAACAATGACAGAGGTGAATCTTCAACCCCCTAATAATTTATTTAGCAGATAAATTTAGAAGTGCCATAACATTGCTAATCTTGATGCCCCTACATCTATTTACTGCCAATTCTGCATCTGCCATTGGCATTGCTGCTGCCATTTTACATTTGTTTCTGTAACTCTCCCCTGAACACACGGTTTCCGTTTTCACAGTGTAATTCAAAGCAGAATCTTACCCATGGCTTGTCAAGAATGATTTTAACCATTTGTACCACTGTATTTAAAGCATATAGACTTTTTGGAATCACAGGTTCAAATCCTGACAGACACAATTCAGCTATATCTTTCCGATAGGTGTTGCCCAATTTTCTTAGCTAAAATCCATTCCTCCCTCAACACCCACACATCAAGTTGGGCACTGTTTTGTGCCAACTGTCCACACTTACAGGATGGGCAACTCTATCGTGGGAAGCAGTGACTCTGAAAAGGCCTTGGGTATTGTGGTGGATAATCAGCTGGACATGAGCTCTCAATACAATTCTATTGCCAAAAGGCTACTGCAATGCTTGGATATATAAACAGGGGACTCTCGAGTAGGAGAAAGGTTATATTATCTCTGTATTCAGCACTGATGTGACTGCTACTAGAATACTGTGTCCAGTTCTGGTGAGCACAATTCTGGTGAGCACGAGGATGTTGAAAACCTGGAGAGCGTTCAGAAAAGAGCCATGAAATTGCCATGACTGGAAAACATGCCTTATGGTGACAAACTCAAGGAGCTCAATGTGTATAATTTAAAAAAAGAGAAGGTTAAGGGATGACTTGATCACAGTCTATAAGTACCTACCTGGGCAACAGAAATTTGGTAATTGAGAGCTTTTCAGTCTAGCAGACAAAGGTATAACAATGGCTGGAAATTCAAACTAGACAAATTCAGACTGGAAATAAGATGCAAGTTTTTAACAGTGAGTTTAATTAACCATTTGGTTCAATTTACCAAGGTAGTGGTAGATTCTTGATTACTGGAAATTTTTAAAAGATATGATCCAGTTCAAACAGGAGTTAATTCAGGGAAATTCTATGGCCTGTGTAATACAGGAGGTCAGACTAGATGGTCACAATGGTCTCTTCTGGCTTTATAATCTATGAATTTATTAATCTGCCTGCAGACCTCACTTCCTGATGTGACTATATATCGAAGGAGTATCCAGTCATTTGTAGGTCATTTCGGAATACTTCAAGATAAAAAAGGTGCTATTATATGTAAGGTATTAGTAAGGGAACTAGTGGCCTCACTCTTCCTCGGCTCTCAGAAGACAAATGTCCACTTCACAAAAACTACTTCCAAACTTGGCACTGGTCCTGGCTATCTCAACAGACAAGTGAAGAACTGAATGAAGACAGGAACTCTTCAACTCTATAGGTGGTTAAAAGAATTAGGGCAAATAGATATGGTGGCATGGAGAACTATGGACTGCTATAGCCTATGATGTACCTGAGGACTTTATTCTCCAGGGTAGTCAGTCCAGTAATCCAGTATTTTCACAAGCACTAGTTTTCCTCCATATCATCCAAAACCAAAACAACAACAAGAATGCTAAAAGGAAACAAGCGTCACCTATTAAAAATCTCAGGGCTCCATATGAAGTAGGACAGGTACAGTGGTACTGGGTGATGACAGAGCAATTTATTCAAACAAGTTTTTATTTTGACATTAAATTAAAGATCAATATAGTAGCTGGTGGTATCACTGTAAAAGATTGCAGTTTGCTGTGACCAGTACTTCTGCTGTTGCTGCAAATACACTGAGTTAAACCATTGAGTATAAAGAGTTTAATATTTATTGATGTTCATCGTTTATGTACAAATCTGGGGGGTTGCACAAATATTGCTACCTGCCCATATCAACATGCATACTAGCGTGACACAACATTGACTGAGCACAGGACTCAGAGCCAAAAATGACAGAGCTCTAACTCTTGCACTGTCTTGGGCAAAGTATTTAACCTCTCTGTGTATTTGTACTGCCCTTAGTAAAATGGGGTTGATACTTCTTTACCTCAGGAATGTATTTTGGGGATGAAATTGTTAGTCTGTAGAGCACTTCAAAGATGTAAAGGATTATATAAATGTTGTTATTATTAGTCTTAATTTTCCTTACTTCTGCTTTTCAGTTTGACTATAAGAAGTTTTGTTATGACTGCAGGCTAAAGACAACTTCTTTTTGCCTGCTCATTTTAAAATTCCTTTAATATCTCTTTAATTATACCCATCCACCCACTCACGGTGTATTTATATTTCAAACACTTGTCTTCCAATAACTAGTGGTTTTGCAATACTTTGCCAACTACAATCTCCCTATCTCTTGAACTGAACAATTTTGTATTTAATGTAGATACATATTCAGTAATGGATACGTTTATCTTGATCCCTGTAAATTCCCTATTCTGTACTATTGTTTTCAAGCCAGTCCATCATTCACTTTACTTTGAATGGTGCCCTCAATGCAAGCACCTCAGAGTGCTTTAATCCAGTCACTACAAAACAAAGGGTAAAATACAGACGAGTAAACAAATAGGACTTTAACAGAGATTTAAAATGAACTAATTCCATATTTCTAACACAGGCAGGATATATGGTAAGCAAGATGGCAAGCAAACATGATCTTCAACCATATGGTGTTCTTAAAAGTCTATTATGAAGCAGAATTCAGGGAGCTCTGGGAATGGAGGGGACAAATCACTAAGATATCTGTGACATTCTCTATGTAATGACTTCTATACAATTAGTAACACTTCATAACCAATTCTTTATCAAACAGAAAGCCAGACAAGGACCCATAAAGAAGAGCTCTGTGTAAGCTTGTCTCCTTTCACCAACAGAAATTGGTCCAATAAAAGAATGCCTGACTCACCTGGTCTCTCTACAGTATTTTAGGTATTTAGATGTATAATGACATGAAACACCATAGTTTGTGTTATAACTTGCTAGCTGCAGAATTCTATAAACTTGAGATTATGTAAAAATGAGCAGAAATGCTACCCAATAAGAGGTCAAATCTTCAAGAGCACAGATTAAGGTTTCCAAACCCTAACAAGTGAATAGAATAAGGTAAAACCTACCAATGTTTGAGAGAGAAAGTAAAATTGTATCAAAAAAGATCTGGTCACCCCCTCCTATAGTAACAGAGAAGGACCTGCTGGCAGAGCGTTCGCTGCATGTACCACTCCTGGGGGAATTCTGCACCACGGTGGAATGCAAAATTTTGCAAAAAGGAATGTTTTTTGCAGTTTCCTTTCCCCCACAGAAATGGACTGCAGTGCTGCTGTCTGCCACTAGTGGCCACTGGACCCAGCAGAGGAGCCCAGCTCAGCTCACACATAGAAGACACTACCAGGGGGAGGGAGCTAAAGGGTACCCAGCAGCTGCAGTTCCCCACACACCCTGAGGGAAGGAGACGGCAGCACACAGGAAACTCCACACAAGCCCTGGACCCAGCATCAGGCTGTTTCACCCTCTGGATCCCTGGGCTCTGAGAGGTTGGGGAGTGAGTATCTGGGCTGGGGTGGGTGGGGGCATGGCTGAGCTCTGGAGGGGAAGGGGACAGGGGTCTGGGCTGGGGGGGCTGCGGGGTGCAGGGGTCTGGGCTGAGTGGGGGGACACAGCTGGGCTCTGGGGGGAGGGAGGTGCAGGTATCTGGACAAGGGGGAGTCAGCAGCTGGGCTCGGGGTGTGTGTGAAGGGGTCAAATATCTGGGCTGGGGGGATGCCATAGCTGGGCTCTGGGGGGGGAAAGGGTGCGGGTGAATTGGCTGGGGGGGCATGGCTGGGCTCTGGGAGGAAGGGGTTGTGGGTGTCCAGCCCCCTGGTTGTGCTCTGGGGGGGAGGAGGCAAGGGGCAGAGAAACAGGAACTGGGTTGTCACAGAAGTTTCTTTAACTCTCTACTCCTCAGGAAATTTTGTTCTGTGTCTATATTGTTACAGACCTACCTGCTGACAGGTATTTTGAAATAAATTACCAAAATAATTGAAACTGGCATGATTATGTAGTGTTATTTTGACAAATAACATTTGCAGAATTTTGAAATATTGTGCGCAGAATTTTTATTTTCCTGGTACAGAATTCCCCCAGGAGTAATGTACTGATATGGGGAGCATGAAATGGCCTTATGTTTTCAATATCCTCACAATCAGAAGTTCTTCTTCCCACCAGTTGCAATAGTATGCATATTAGTATCCATGAAACTTCACTTATGTCAGTGCCTTTTAAAAACAAATGTTCTGTGAGATAGCCCCATAAAGAGTGCATTTGTATTTGTACCTGAAACCAAAGTGTAGCCTATGAGTCCATAACCTATAAGATGAGTTCAATAACCAACAAAAATGTGGATTATGTATGATTAAAACACAGCAGATCATAGGATTTTTTATTTCAGCCTGGGCTGTGTTCCCAAGAACAGAGAGATAGGTACTGGTAATCTATCAATTCCATTTATTTCTAAATTAAATCAATAGATTGGTTGTTTATATGACTTATAGCCTATTTGACTTGTGAGTTAATGGCACAAAATTCGCTTCAGTCGGACAGTAACAAATACTTGAATTTCTTAGACCAGTATAGCTTGATTATGTTAGAAGAGCAAAGTTTTTTCAGCCGATCTTGCCAGCCCCGGGATAGAATGAGAGTAACTTCTACTTTAAAAGTATCTGTCAAATATGTGGGGAGCAAAGAACTTCAACCCCCTTTGTCACAGCACTATTGAATATTGAGACTGGAAGCACCACAACGTATTCCTTAACGTGAAGGGCAATGTGGAACTCAGAGGATGAAAATGAAAGACTGCTTTGTTCAAATCTGTTGGGTGATACATAAAAGATATGCCCAGAGAGCAGTCCAGTGGAACACTGAACTGTTGTCATTGGATGCACTTTGGTTTCTCTGGGTTTATAGGTACAATGTGCCATGTACAGCCTTTTTATCCTCAGTGCTGAAAATACTCAGTTATAAGAATTTACAAATCCCAGTAAATATGCCTGTGAATTACCAAACTGTCTTATATTTCTTGGGCTGTGAACAGAATGTGCCCTGTATCACCAATACACATAACTCTAGATAACAGTCAGACCAGGAAATGAAAGCCTGTGATGCCCCAGAGCCTTTACTACAATCTTTTCACCTGTGGACACTTCTGTTACTCAAGTTTTAAGGATTTGCTCCTACAACTCAGCAGAATGTTGCTGGCTGCGAATCCCCTCATCCTGAGGAGAAGAGGCGTCATTGCTGAGTTTATGGTCAGCAAACAGAGTTCCATCACCTTAAGTAACTGATTCATATTACCCACTTCACTCTGTACTGAGACTCTCACTTCACTTGCTCACATTTTTGTTACAGCAGCATCAGGTATCTACTAATCCTGCAATGCAATAAAAACATACAAATAGATGCAGGAAAACATTAAAATTTCCTTATCCCTTTGCTGCAGGAATATAATGTGAAAGAGGAGATGGTTTTTCAGTTGAAAATAACAAGATAAATATATTTATTTCATTTTCTTTTAAACAAACCTTGTAAATGTTGAAAGGATGGTTTGATTATGACTGTAAAGATGAATAATGAAAGGTTACATTACATCTTACTTAGGTTAGATAAAAACAAATTATATTCCTTCCTAATGCAGCCTAAGAGGAATGCAGACAACACCTTATTTTACACTTAGAGTTATCCAACTCATATTTTAAGTGATAATATTAGTTCCTGCCTGTTGCCTTCTTTTTGGGAAGGGGAGGGGAAGAAGAGAGCGATGAGTGCAAAAATATTACCCACCCATTCAGCCAATTCCTTTAATTAGATACATTTCTGGATTTTGAACATTTAAATTTAGTCACAAAAGGATTAAAATCGTGGGGGAGGAGGGAAGCAGCAATAGCGCTAATGAAGAGAAAGAGCAGCAAACAGGGTTGAGAAAGTGTGACTTAATAAAGGTGTGGTATCACTGAAAGGACACCAGACAAAGGCACAGAATGGACATGTGGTCATCCAGAAATGAGGCTGGCTGACAGTGAAGCACAACCCTCGGAATTATTTTATCCTGGGCCTGGCCTGGCAAGATTGACTGAAAAACCCTCAGAACAGGTATGCGCTACAAACATGCATCGGCGCAGCTGCACCAGTGCACCTGCGCCACTGTAACAGACCGGATGGGAGAGAGCTCTTTCTTCAGTTTAATAACTCCACCTCTATGAGAGCCGTAGCTATGTTGGCAGGAGAAGCTCTCTCCCATTGGCTTAGAGCATCTCAACCCTGAGTGACGTAGTTATACAGAAGTAAGTGTGTCATGCAGACTTGTCCTAGGCTCAGAAAGAGGTAACAGGAGACAGAATGGGGAACTAAAGTAGGCTGGCTATGTTGCTCTTTCACTTTTCATCCCTGTGCTATACATACATTATTGCCTGGTTCACACTAACCCCCCACTTCGGACTAAGGTACGCAAATTCGAAGTACCTTAGTCCGAACTTACCGCGGGTCCAGACGCAGCAGGCAGGCTTCCCCGTCGATGCCGCGTACTCCTCTCGCTGAGCTGGAGTATCGGCATCGACGGCAAGCACTTCCGGGATCGATCTGGGATCAATTTATTGCGTCTAGACAAGACGCGATAAATCGATCCCAGATCGATCGCTTACATCCGGACCAGGAAGTAAGTATAGACGTACCCTATGGCTAAGTCATGGATCAGATTGCTTTGAATCTGAGTCTTACAAGATAAACAGTCATGAAAATTTACTAGCCCAGACACAAAATTTACTCACCCCATCTTACCAGAACAATGCTAATGAACCAATAAGTTACTTATTTTCAAAGCAAAAATTACTTGCTCCCAATTAGTGAGAAAGTAGGATTTTGTAAGGAAGTTAAGCTGTGTCTTCTTAATGAGAAGTGTGCATGAGAGACAAAGTTAAATGGCCTATAGAAGTGGCCAAAAACCCACAGTAAAAGTGCTTAGTATTTAACCCCAAAAATATTCTAACTAACTACCTGATGGGTTGTACACAGTGTTGTTGTAGCAGTGTCAGTCCCAGGATATTAGAAAGACAAGGTGGGTGTCTTTACCGGGCCAACTTCAGTTAGTGAAAGAGACAAGCGTTTGAACTTACACAGCTCTTCTTTAGGTCTGGGAAAGGTAGACAGAGTGTCACAGCTAAATACAAGGTCACACAGATTGTTTAGCATAAGTACTTAGAATACGTGCTATGGGACCATTTAAGATGAAATGGCCCATTAACACCTTGTAGTCATAGGACAAAAAGGGGACTGGCGGGTTACAGATTGTCGTAAAAATAAAGACACTGGAATTATGGCTTAAGACCATGATTTTTAGTGTCTAGCAAAGTTATGAATTTAAGCTCCCAGGCTCCTCTTTTGAAAGTGTTGTGCAGGTTTCCTTTCAAGATGAGGACTGAGAGGTCAGATACAGAGTGATCACTTTGTGAAAAGCATTTACCCACAGGTGATAGGGTGTTTTTGTCTTTTATAGTTTTCCTATGGGAGTTCATCTGAGAGCACAAGTGATTGTCTGGTTTCACCCACGTAGTTATTGGGGCATTTAGCGCACTGAATGAGGTACACCACATGTTGTGATAGGCATGTATAGGATCCATAGATCTTGAAAGGTGTGTTGTGGGGTATGTTGATCATTGTAGTAGTGGAGATATGTCTGCAGCTATTAAATCTGTTTTTCTGGCAGGGTCTGATACTACTTTGAGTTGGTGTGTCCTGGTCTGGGGGGCTTGCTTTTGATGAGCTTTGAGAGGTTAGGGGGTTGTTTGAAGGCCAGAAGAAGGGGTTCTGGAAAGATTTCTTTCAGGATGGAGTCTCCATCGAGTATGGGTTGTAGTTGTTTGATGATACCCCACACGGGTATGCAGTTGGATGGGGTTTTATTTCTTGTATTGAAGCAGGTTCTCTCTGGGTATTTGATATGTTTAAGTTCAGCTTTTACCTCAATAAGCTTTCTAAGCAGTCTTGGGGATCACTGACAAAAAACCCACATGTAATTTTTTAAAAGACTGTCAGAGTGTGCACTATGCATATGCATGCTAACATATACATGTGCCATGGGAGAAGTGTCAGATCTCCTACTTTATAGATCTCTGTTCCCACTGAAGTTGCTCCTTTAGGTCATTGGAGAGCCTGAGTTTTTGAAGCAGCTGTTTTAGATTCAATTCCCCATGCCTCAAATAGGTTAGTAGTGTATGCATGGAATATGGATCAGTATAATCGGAGAATCACATTTCAACAGAGCTAAGTATTGCTCCCTAGACAATATTCTGAGAGTGCTCAGTGTAGTACTCTTCACTCAAAAATCACGAGTACAACAAATGTCTTCCCCCCCCCCGCCCCGCCCCAATCCTTACTCTTTGCCATAGATTTACATACTGCAGAGGAGAGTAGAGAGTCATACCCTGGAACAAGCTTTCAGTTTTTCACTCTGTAGGAAGATATAGCCTGTTACCAGTCCAGGCATGAAAAAAAATTGACAAGAACCAGCAACACAAACACCATCTGTTTTGCTACCTTCAGAAGTAGAAGGGCTGGTGGCTTGAAGAAATCCCATGCTTCACTGGCTGAAGGGAACATCATCAACTAAAAAAGCCCTTTAATTCTGCAAGTTTTACTATAGCTATCTATTACAGAGAGGCAGAATCTCTGCTGCCCCAAGGAGCTTACAGAATAGTCTTCTGTGGTAATTCTTATTGTAAGGATGAAACATACATCCACATAAGAATGGAAATTCACAATTTAGGATCAAATCATCTGCACACAGGCTCAGTGAAGCACGCCGGGGTAGCATTAAGGTAGTATGCAAAGACGGCAGTTTAAACCCACAGAGCTGTGAATTTCAATTCTTTTGCTGCTTTGAGTCACATCCGTATTCATTTAATGTAGATTAAGCAGTTTCCTAGGGAGGTTTTTACATCTGTAATAACCTGCTTGCAGATAAAGGGATATGAAAGATTTGCTGCACTATGGGCCTGATCCTGCATTCCTTGCCCATTGCTAACTCCCATTAACTTCTGAAGGTGTTTGGCTGGGGGCTCAAGGAATGCAGGCTGATGCACTATGGCTGTTACTTTGTGATTAATGGAATTAAACCCTGATTGAATAAAATACTGCAAAAACTAGCCAATTGGTAAAAAAGGAAGCTTCATTTTAAAACTGTAATTGTTCTACCACACCACTTCTAAAAAATGCTGAGAACTAGTACCTGATTGGGAAAAGCAATCTCTCCTGTTCTGCACCCCCTTGTGCTAGAAAATTCTGAACCAGATTTTCCAAATCAACACACACCAAAATTAGGCATGCAAATGTCTAACATGCTTGTAGAAATTGTGTACCTGTGTATACACATGGCTTCTAATGCGTTTAATTGGCCATGTATGTGTGCAGATACATGGCTTGTGTATGCACAGTGAGCATTTCTACACATCACCTAGGTTCTCAAAGTTGTAGGCATACACAGTGCATGCCTCAGTACCATTTCCTGCCAACACAACCATGTGACTAACTTTATTTGATGACTACCTCTGCTCTGCTAAATGGTGCCAGCCTTTATAGGCCATTACTCAAATTTTCCAACAAGCGCCTTCACACTTTCTCCCATGAGGGGAGGAAAGGTCTGTAAAAATTCACAAAGCCATTACATAATGCTCCTTCAAATCTCAGCTATACCAATTGTGAACAAAACAACTGAAAATGGCTAGGACAAGCAGTGGGTGTGACCGCTATTTATTACACTGATCATGTTAGACTCACTGTTACCATGTGCTCTCTCCAGTTTCTTGTATCCACCTAGTGTCTCTTTTCATACACTAAAATTATAAATTCTTTGGGACAGGGACTATTTTTTCATTATATGCATATACAGTGCCTAACACAATGGATTCCTGAGACCTCTAGTCATTACTGCAATACTAATATTAAACAATCATCAACAAGTCATTGAGTTCAATGGGACTAGTCAGATGAATAAAGATACTCATGTGCTTAAATGCTTGCAGGCCCAGGCCATTAATTAATAAATATGTCCCAATGTCTCCACAAATATTTGCAGAATCTTAAAATTTCTTCGAAATTAAAGATTATCTGTAAGATAAGTGTCATCCTGGAGGGAATTTCTACGGTAGTTATGGAAACTAACAACGTTAATGCTAATTAAAAAGCAACTTTAGTCTTTTAATATATTTAAATCATCTCCGTGCTTCAAGAGCTCTTGGGAGAGAAAAAGCATATGACCATGGAGGAAACGGTATTCTCAAAGCCTACTCTCCTATTCAAGCTTTGCTTCCAACAGCTAAATAAGTGGCAGGAGAGCAGAAGGTTAAAAACTACGCAGTTCATCTCTGCCAAAACACTAAAGAAAAATGAGATTGCCGAATAGCTGACAAGGACTACAGAATCAACACAGCAGCAATCTGCCTAGAAGCTGCAAAGGGCAGAATTCAGGGGTCTGCTTAAAAGCTCCCATCAATTGATGCGTATAAAGAGAAAGAAAGCCACAATAAAACCATTATTACTGGAGCTACATTCTATGGCCATTATGCTTTTCTGATATTCAATGTCGAACATATAAAGTGTTGTGTACTATGCATATTTAATAAGTATATGTTTATGTAGCTCTTAATACTTAAAATGAGTATTTTGATACATTAACAAAAGTTATTCATCCATGTTTTGTTCTATGAGGTTTTGCAGTTGTAATAAACGGACACCACCCTGTGAACCTTGTGCAGATTCAGATCTCAAAGCTCAAAGGTCTGCAACCTGGGCATGCTAACAGCCATTAAGTGCCACTCCTCAGTTCTTTGCAAAATAATAAACCAAAATACCTCAGACAAAACTATGCCCCTATCTCTTAGGCCTGGTCTACACTATGACTTTAATTCGGATTTAGCAGCGTTACATCGAATTAACCCTGCACCCGTCCACACAACAAAGCCATTTATTTCGAAATAAAGGGCTCTTAAAATCAATTTCTGTACTCCACCCCGACAAGCGGAGTAGCGCCAAAATCGATATTGTCATTTCGAATTAAGGTTAGTGTGGCCGCAATTCGATGGTATTGGCTTCCGGGAGCTGTCTCACAGTGCACCATTGTGACAGCTCTGGACAGCAATCTGAACTCGGATGCACTGGCTAGGTAGACAGGAAAAGCCCTGCGAACATTTGAATTTCATTTCCTGTTTGCCCAGCGTGGAGAGCACAGGTGACCACAGATAGCTCAGCTCATCAGCACAGGTAACCATGTAGGCCGATAATCGAAAAAGAGCACCAGCATGCACCGTACGGGAGGTACTGGATCTGATCGCTATATGGGGAGAGGATTCAGTGCTAGCAGAACTTCGTTCGAAAAGACGAAATGCCAAAACTTTTGAAAAAATCTCCAAGGGCATGATGGAGAGAGGCCACAATAGGGATGCAGATCAGTGTCGCGTGAAAGTCAAGGAGCTCAGACAAGCCTATCAAAAAACAAAGGAGGCAAACAGTCATTCCGGGTCAGAGCCACGGACATGCCGCTTCTACGCCGAGCTGCATGCAGTTCTAGGGGGGGCCGCCACCACTACCCCACCTCTGACCGTGGATTCCGAGGCGGGTATAATCTCATCAGCTACACCTGAGGATTCTGCGGATGGGGAAGAGGAGGAGAAGGAGGAGGAGGACGAGCTTGCGGAGAGCACCCAGCACTCCGTTCTCCCCAACAGCCAGGATCTCTTTCTCAGCCTGACTGAAGTACCCTCCCAACCCTCCCAAGCCAGTATCCAAGACCATGACCCCATGGAAGGGACCTCAGGTGAGTTTACCTTTTAAAATATAAAACTTGTTTTAAAAGCAAGCGTTTTTTAATGATTCCTTTGCCCTGAAGACTTGGGATGCATTCATGGCCAGTACAGCTACTGGAAAAGTCTGTTAACGTGTCTGGGGATGGAGCGGAAATCCTCCAGGGACATCTCCATGAAGCTCTCCTGGAGGTACTCCAAAAACCTTGCCACAAGGTTTCTGGGCAGTGCAGCCTTATTCCGTCGTCCATGGTAGGACACTTGACCACGCCATGCTTGCAGCAAGTAATCTGGTATCATTGCATGACAAAGCCTGGCAGCGTATGGTCCCGGTATTTGCTGGCATTCAAGCAACATCCGTTCTTTATCTCGCTGTGTAATCCTCAGGAGAGTGATATCGCTCATGGTAACCTGGTTGAAATACGGGAATTTAATTAAGGGGACAGAGGTGGCCGATCCTACTGGGCTGTTTGCCTGTGGCTGAAAAGAAATCCTTCCCTGCAGTTAGTCAAGTGCGGGGTGTGGGGGGGTGGAATTGGCCCTGAGCTTTTCACGTTTGGCTAGCAGGGATCTTCCCTGTTACCAGCCACGCAGTGGGGGGAGGGGTACAGTGATCATCCCAGATAATTCATGGCGGGAGGGAGGGGTGGGGGGTTAGTTTGGTTTCTGCAGGGATCTTCCCTGATACCAGCCACGCGGTGTGGGGAGGGATAAAGCGATCATCCCAGAGAATTGGATGGGGGGGGGAGGTTAGTGTGTTTTCTGCTGCTGAAGGTTAACAGGAAAACCGCAGCAGTCAACAGGCTTTGCTTGTTATGTGGGAAAGGAGGGCGCAGAAGCCAAAAGACAATGGCTTACCATGGCCGCATGCAAGCTGAATTCTGTTGCCCGGACCTGCGTCTGTGATCTCTAACACCAAAGCCACAGGCACTCAATATTAAGATGGAAAATGCGACCTTGTACTGAAATCACATGTGCTATGTAATGTGAATAGTGTTGTTCACCATGAAAGAGTATAAGCATTGTTCTGTACAATGTATCATTTTAAAAACTTCTCTCCTTTTTTTCAACCCTCCCTCCAGCAGCTGCAAATTTTTCAAGCCTCCCTCCTCCGTCCCAAAGGCTATCTCAGATAAGGCGGCGGAGAAAGAGGACACGAGACGAGATGTTCATGGAAATAATGGAATGCACCCGCAATGAAAGAGCTCATTTGAATGAGTGGAAGGATACGGTATCTAAATTTAGGAAAGATGCCAGTGAACGTGAGGTCATGAGGGACGCTCGAGATGAGAGGTGGCAGGTTGCAACGCTTGGGCTGCTGCGTGATCAAACGGACATGCTCCCTCCCCCCTCACCATGTTCCATATCCTCCTCACCCAGACGTGTAAGAACGTGGGGTGGGGGAGGCTCCATGCACCCTCCCACTCCACCCCAGTGGACAGCCCAACCAAAAGGCTGTCATTATATTGAATTTTTTCAGTGGCCTTTTACTTCCCGCCTATCCTCCTCCCAAACCTCACCCAGATTACCTTGTCGGTTCTCTCCCTATGTTTATAATCAATTAATAAAGAATACATGATTTTTAAACGATAGTGACTTTATTTCCTTTGAAAGCAAGCTGCGGGAAGGGGGAGGGTGGGTTCCTTACAGAGAATGAGTCAATAAAGGGGGCGGGTTTTCATGAAGGAGAAACAAACAGAAATTTCACACTGTAGCCTGGCCAGTCATGAAACTGGTTTTCAAAGCTTCTCTGATGCACAGCGCTTCCTGGTGTGCTCTTCTAATCGCCCTGGTGTCTGGCTGCACTTAATCAGCAGTCAGGCGATTCACCTCAGCCTCCCAACCCGCCATAAAGGTCTCCCCCTTACTTTCACAGAGATTGTGGAGCACACAGCAGGCAGAAATAACAATGGGGATATTGGTTTGGCTGAGGTCTGAGCGAGTCAGTAACGATCGCCAGCGACCTTTTAAACGGCCAAATGCACATTCCACCACCATTCTGCACTTGCTCAGCCTGTAGTTGAACACCTCCTGACTCCTGTCCAGGCTGCCTGTGTATGGCTTCATGAGCCATGGCATTAAGGGGTAGGCTGGGTCCCCAAGAATAACTATTGGCATTTCAACATCCCCAACGGTTATTTTCTGGTCCAGGAAGTAAGTCCCTTGATGCAGCTGTTTAAACAGATTAGTGTTCCTGAAGACACGAGCGTCATGAACCCTTCCCGGCCAGCCCACGTTGATGTTGGTGAAACGTCCCTTGTGATCCACAAGTGCTTGCAGCACCATTGAAAAGTACCCCTTGCGGTTTATGTACTGGGTACCCTGGTGCTCCGGTGCCAAGATAGAGATATGGGTTCCATCTATCGCCCCACCACAGTTAGGGAATCCCATTGCAGCAAAGCCATCCACTATGACCTGCACATTTCCCAGAGTCACTACCTTTCGTAGCAGCACCTGAGTGATTGCTTTGGCTACTTGCATCACAGCAGCCCCCACAGTAGATTTGCCCACTCCAAATTGATTCCCGACTGACCGGTAGCTGTCTGGCGTTGCAAGCTTCCACAGGGCTATCGCCACTCGCTTCTCAACTGTGAGGGCTGCTCTCATCTTGGTATTCTGGCGTTTCAGGGCAGGGGAAAGCAAGTCACAAAGTTCCAAGAAAGTGCCCTTATGCATGCGAAAGTTTCGCAGCCACTGGGAATCGTCCCACACCTGCAACACTATGTGGTCCCACCAGTCTGTGCTTGTTTCCCGGGCCCAGAATTGGCGTTCCACGGCTATAACCTGCCCCATTAACAGCATGATCTCCAAAGCACCGGGTCCCGCGGTTTGATAGAATTCCATGTCCATATCCTCATCACTCTCGCCGCCGCGCTGCCGTAGCCTACTCCTTGCCGCCTGATTTTGCAGGTTCTGGTTCAGCATAAACTGCACGATAACGCGCGAGGTGTTTACAATGTTCATGACTGCTGTCTTGAGCTGAGCAGGCTCCATGCTTGCCATGGTATGGCGTCTGCACTATTCACCCAGGAAAAAGGCGCGAAATGGTTGTCTGCCGTTGCTTCCCTGGAGAGGGGGGAGGATATACCCAGAACCACCCGCGACAATGTTTTTGGCCCCATCAGGCATTGGGATCTCAACCTAGAATTCCAATGGGTGGAGGAGACTGCGGGAACTATGGGATAGCTATGGGATAGCTACCCACAGTGCAGTGCTCCAGAAATCGACGCTAGCCCCGGTACATGGACGCACACCACCGAATTAATGTGCTTAGTGTGGCCGCATACATTCGACTTTATACAATCTGTTTCCAAAATTCGAATTATATAAATTCGGATTAATCCCATAGTGTAGACATACCCTTAGGAACTGTGGGTGGCTAAGTGAGTATCTATTGCAACCATGTATTCTACCTTCAAAGACAAAGTACAGATAAGTAGTTTTCATATTTCCAAATGTACCAGTTGTAATAGACCGCGTACCATTGAATGTAGACTAAGAAGGTACAGGAATGTCTTGACAAAGATTGCTCAATAGTACCAAATTTTAAAAAATCTTGTTACAATAAGAGCCATCAGAAAGTCTAACTCACAAAGTGACCACATAGTGCAATACAGCAGATTCTTGCTAAGCTACTTTTCAATAAGCCACAAAACCTGCAACTGCACAATGAAGATAGATTTTTCGTATGCAGTTTACTGAAGCACAGAAGCCACATACACAGTGATGGGTGTGGTATAAGAACCTAGATGAAAGATAATATACACAATGAGATTCTCCTACTGTGCACGGAAGCTTTGATATAGTAAGCAGATGTAATGCACTTCCTTTAGTTTGTGCATCATGCTCTTACCTGGCAGGAATAGAAAGTACAATAGCTGGATATATGTGTTTTGTCTAATACAAAACAAACCAACTGCTGAAATTTGTAAAGCTGTTTTAGTTTTCAGTCAGTAAAAGAAATAAATGGTTTCAGCTGTTTCCGAATTTTTCCTGATGAGCCTTAAACACTACCAGTAAAACACCATACTTTTAAAAAATCCTGACTTCTTTAAACATGTCAGTCTCAAAACAGAGAAAGTGGTTTCTCTGATTGCTAGTCCATGGTAGCTCCACAGATTACTTGCTTTTAATATCCAAACTCTCTAAAGGCAATTCTTACAAGGTGTTACATGCTGGGAAATCTCTGTACTATTTCTTATTAATATTGTGCATGTGTCAGTGTTTCTTTATGATAGGGTATTTATAAGAACATAAGTGGCCATACTGGGTCAGACCAAAAGTCAATCCAGACCAGTATCCTGTCTACCGACAGTGGCTAATGCCAGGTGCCCCAGAGGGAGTGAACCTAACAGGTAATGATCAAGTGATCCCTCTCCTGCCATCCATCTCCACCCTCTGACAAACAGAGGCTAGGGACACCATTCCTTACCCCATCCTGACTAATAGCCATTGATGGACTTAACCTCCATGAATTTATCTAGTTCTCTTTTAAACCCTGTTATAGTCCTAGCCTTCACAACCTCCTTAGGCAAGGAGTTCCACAAGTTGACTGTGCGCAGTGTGAAGAATAGCTTCCTATAATTTATTTTAAACCTGCTGCTCATTAATTTCATTTGGTGGCCCCTAGTTCTTATATTATGGGAACAAGTAAATAACTTTTCCTTATTCACTTTCTCCACACCACTCATGATTTTATATACCTCTATCATATCTCCCCTTAGTCTCCTCTTTTCCAAGCTGAAAAGTCCTAGCCTCTTTAATCTCTCCTCATATGGGACCTAATCCAAACCCCTAATCATTTTAGTTACCTTTTTCTGAACTTTTTCTAATTCCAGTATATCTTTTTTGAGATGAGGAGACCACATCTGTATGCAGTATTCAAGATGTGGGCCTACCATGGATTTATATAAGGGCAATAAGATATTATCCATCTTATTCTCTATCCCTTTTTTAATGATTCTTAACATCCTGTTTGCTTTTTTGACTGCCGTTGCACACTGTGTGGACGTCTTCAGAGAACTATCCACGGCGACTCCAAGATCTTTTTCCTGATTAGTTGTAGCTAAATTAGCCCCCATCATATTGTATGTATAGTTGGGGTTATTTTTTCCAGTGTGCATTACTTTACATTTATCTACATTAAATTTCATTTGCCATTTTGTTGCCCAATCACTTAGTTTTGTGAGATCTTTTTGAAGTTCTTCACAGTCTGCTTTGGTCTTAACTACCTTGAGCAGTGTAGTATCATCTGCAAACTTTGCCACCTCACTGTTTACCCCTTTCTCTAGATCATTTATGAATAAGTTGAATAGGATTGGTCCTAGGACTGACCCTTGGGGAAGACCACTAGTTACCCCTCTCCATTCTGAAAATCTACCATTTATTCCTACCCTTTGTTCCCTGTCTTTTAACCAGTTCTCAATCCATGAAAGGATCTTCCCTCTTATCCCATGACAACTTACTTTACATAAGAGCCTTTGGTGAGGGACATTGTCAAAGGCTTTCTGGAAATCTAAGTACGCTATGTCCACTGGATCCCCCTTGTCCACATGCTTGTTGACCCCTTCAAAGAACTCTAATAGATTAGTAAGACATGATTTCCCTATCTTCCAGTCATTGGGTACAGAAGCTGATTTAAAGGACAGGTTACAAACCATAGTTAATAGTTCCGCAATTTCACATCTGAGTTCTTTCAGAACTCTTAGGTGAATGCCATCTAGTCCTGGTGACTTGTTACTGTTAAGTTTATCAATTAATTCCAAAACCTCCTCTAGTGATGCTTCAATCTGTGACAATTCCTCAGATTTGTCACCTACAAAGGACGATTCGGGTTTGGGAATCTTCCTAACATCCTCAGCCGTGAAGACTGAAGCAAAGAATTTGTTTAGCTTCTCTGCAATGACTTTATCATCTTTAAGTGCTCCTTTTGTATCTCAATCATCCAGGGTCCCCACTGGTTGTTTAGCAGGCTTCCTGCTTCTGATGTACTTAAAAAACATTTTGTCATTACCTTTTGAGTTTTTGGCTAGCTGTTCTTCAAACTCCTTTTTGGCATTTCTTATTATATTTTTACACTTAATTTGGCAGCGTTTATGCTCCTTTCTATTTACCTCACTAGGGTTTTGCTATGGAGTTAGATCAAAAGGAATTGTTAAAGGAGCCAAGCAGGGCAGGTAAAACAGTGACACAGATAAAACAACGAGGAGTCCTTGTGGCACCTTAGAGACTAACAAATTTATTTGGGCATAAGCTTTTGTGGGCTAGAACCCACTTCATCAGCTGCATGAAGTGAAAAATACAGGATCAGGTATAAATACATGAAAGGATGGGAGTTACTTTACCAAGTGTGAAATCAGTCTAACGAGCTAAATCAATTAACAGCAGGATACCAAGGGAGGAAAAATAACACACCTTCTTGTCAACTGTCTGTAATGGACCACTCTCTTACCACTTCAAAAGGGGAACACTTGAGAGGTACTGAAAGGGTCTCAAGCACAGTTTGTCCTGTAACCATGACACAAGGATCTCGCTTCAGAAGCTGCAAAATGCCTGATTTAGTCATCCCACATTGGAAAGGGGAAAGAGTATACTCCTTGACTCTACACAGCTCAACTACTACCCAGTTTGTTTTCAGGGAAAACCCCATTCTTCTTAAAGTGGAAGTGTATTTTACCCTGGCTGAACAGCTAGCTCTCTGTGCAGACAGAAGAGAATTTTAAAGAGATCACAACTACATTCTTAAGCTTTATTCTTGAGCTATTGCAAAAGTCATCTAGGCAGTGCTATCTAGGAGAGCATTTTATTTACTTATTTGCATCTAACTCCCCAACCAGTGGTGGGATGGCTTTATGATTGTAATTACTAAATATCTGATTATGGACTTAGATACCCATGACAAGTTACAACCTCAATAAAGAGACAAAGTGGGTGAGGTATTATCTTTTACTGGGCCAACTTCTGTTGGTGATAGAGACAAGCTTCTGGGTTTACACAGAACTCTGACCCAAAATGCCTACATGTATAAAACAAAACAAAATAATCATGACATGGAGGAAGAGATGCCATGAGGCAAGAGGAAAGGATATTTACACATAATCAAAATGGGAGGCTGCTTGTTTTCACAAGGCATCATAGAAATCATGTGAGCCCCTAATTACTACTAATGTACATTTTGTTACCTTGGCAGTAGGGTGTCCAGGTGTCCAGTTTTTGACCGGAAAGTCTGGTCAAAAATGGGACCTGACAGTGTCCAGTCGCATCTACTGACCTGACACTCAAAGTCCAGTTACTGCGAGTGGGGAGGCATCAGGTCATCACCTGGTCAGCCCCTACTCAGTTGGGGCCGCTTCCTACCTGTGTTGGGCGGCTGCAGCTTCCAACCCCAGCGGTGCAGGCGAGTCTCTCCCAACCTCGACTGCAGGGAGAGGAGAAGGGAAAAGCAGTGAGCGAGGGAGGATGAGGAGAAGAGGAGCGAATGGGGGCGGGGCCCTGGGGGAAGAGTTGGGACGGGGCAGGACCTCGGAGGGGAAGAGGGGGGACAGGAGGTTCCAGCACTCCTTCTGGAAGTGTCCGGTTTTTAAATATTACAAAGTTGGCAAGCCTACTTGGCAGCCATGTTAGGATTTGACAATCGGTATAAGTTAATGGCAGCATTCAATGCCCTAGAATAGTAGTATCTAACCTGTGGCAACCCAGACGTCACTTGTGACTCTTGAGAGACTGAAGAAAGTGAGTATAGACTGAAAATATGTTCCCTGAGCTGTGCCTTGTATTTTGTAAAGGGAAGTGTTTAAATCAGCACTGTTGAAATGGGCCAATGTCTCTTCAAATACCTCCTACCCCTTCTCCTGCAGCCCCAGGAGCAGCTCTGGTCTGAGCAGGAAGTGCAGCTCTGGGCAGCTGCTGTCACTTCCTTGCTGCAGCTACTCAGCAGTCCCCTGCGGGCTGTCTCCTGCAACAGAGGGACTGGAGGAAAAGAGTAGCTCTGATTTTGGAAAGTCCCCTAGACTCAGGCACCTATTAAATTAAGCTTTCCTCCTTCACTACACATTCAGAGCCATTCATAGTAGATGAGAGAGTAAGCAGAGGCAAAGCTGGGAACCAAAAATCAATTTTGATTCTCTGTTCCAGCTCCAGAGTCCATATGCCAGCTTGGCAGAGCCAGAGTGGAGCATGCCACTCTCTCCCCACACTCCAGGGACTGCAGGGAAGGAGAGAAGTGTGCAAGGAATCCGTGGGTTGTTTCTACTCCTGTGAGCTCGTTGAGTGGTGCAAAGGGAGTGGAACAACAGGACAAAGAATCTGACCCAAAGTATTAAATATGGCATCCTGAACTTTTTGAAATAAGGTTTGGCTCTCGGGCTGAAGAGGCCGGACCCCACTCTATCATCATAACAAAGATGAAAGACAGTGATTTGGTCACGGCTAATGATCTGTCAGCCAGGGAAAAACAATATAGGAATCAAGAACAGTCCAAAAAGTGTCTAGGCAAATTATATATTGATTATCAGGGGAGTTCTGATTCTTCACCCATTCTCAAAGCATGCTAATTTGTTATTTAAAAAGTAATGTTGAAGCAAATCAGGGAGGAGCCCATTCACCATTAACCTGTGTTTATAACGAACAGTTTTCCAAATCAGGAATTCAAGTAATTTCATATCTGTTAGGGCCAGGAGAAGGAATTCAGCAAGACTGGGAATAGTACATTTGAGAGCTTATTTGAAAGTGGTCTCCCTCTCCTAGTCAACTTCACAACTTGAGGGTGCAGAGGTGGCATTTTTTGTTTGACTTATAAGCTTCTACAACAGGATAAATTAAGGGTATTTTAAATGTGATTTTACAATGTTGTAATGTTTGAAGCTAGCACAACATATGTTTTTACTGCTCAATACTTGTAGGCTTACAGATAATTGTGGAATGTTTTGAATATTATTCAATAATCAAAATATGTATTATCAAGTACATAAAGTTTTATAAAAGTAGGCATACACTGTAACAGATTTAAAAACTAACTTTGGAAACACTTCAGAATTATTATATAATTATGCTTTTGTGAACACAAGTTACATTTTTGTATATATTTGTTGATGCAAAGGAGAGAGAGGAAAAGGAACCTTCTAAAACCACACCTTTGTCTAAGGTCACAACCAAACTCGCTAAAATAGTTGCCTTGTAGTGGGAGGAATGGAGGGGGAAGGAATTTCAATTAAATTTGTTCATTGTTGATCTTCTAAAAAAAATCCTTTGTTTTCTTTATAATAGCATAAATGTTATTTTAGAACTATGAAAACATCTATTGAGTCTACAATAGAGTGCTCTAAAAATATCTTGGATCTCAGGATTTTCATAAAGATGAATACATAAAGAGTGAACAAATTCTCAGATTATACAGAACATTGGTATCATTGTTATGGAAAACTCAGTTTTTGCCAAACCACAATATTTTTTCTATATTTAAACTGGAAGTTCCAGTCTGTGTGTTCTACTCCTGATTCCTACCTGTCTTCCAATGTAGTGTAACAAATCTAGGGCAACCAAAGATGTCCTGTTTGTCACTACGATGCATACAATGGCCATTCAATTTCACAGCCAAAGCACAGCTTGAACTTGAATTCTCCTTTTCCAAAAGCATTGGCTCCTCCCACCTGAGTTAAAGGAGAATCGCCATTAACTGGTAGCTGTATGACAGTTCAGAAGTTCAAAGTCTATCCCAGTAAAGGGCAGTGGTATACAAATACACAGTAGCCAGTTCAGTGTAACAGAAGTGCACTTGTAAAACTCCAGGTGATGCACATTTTGGTTTCTAACATTTGATGTTAGAGTTGGTAGTTTTATAATTTTGTTGTTTACTGTTGTCTCCTATGTAGTATAAGCATACGGTAATCTTACCTATTACCTTTTCTGGAGGACTGTGGTGGGTACCATAATGCAGACTTCCCTTTTTAGACTTCCCACTTCATCCTTATAGAGGTTTTCATGAATAAGGGCTTATATAAGTGTTTATTACTTTAAATAAAATATTTGAGACAAAAAAATCCAAATGATGTATGCACAACATTTGCATTGCACAGAGAACATCTCATGTGATAAAGCCTTGTCCTGTTTCTAGTTTCCATAACTGGAAGGAGTTCAAATTTGCTTTATTGAGTTCTCAGCTAGGCTGCTCAAAAGATAGCTCTAAAAGATTCTTAGCAAGGGAAATTAATTTAGGGTTTATTCTCTAGTACAGCCCTGAAAGCAGAGAACGGGTAGGCTTCTTCTGTCTGTATTTTTAAATGCAACTCTGCTCAGTACAATCAATATAGTTGATTTTGTTCTTTTTATTACAGCAGCATCCACATTAACAGATTATGAATGTAAATACTGTACCCAGTTGAAATTGGAATTAGGAAATGTAGAAACACCATGTTAACACTGGCAAATGAGAGGCTATCATAGTTCAGAGAAGCCACACAACAGATAACCAAATTGACCTAGCAGAATTTAATATGAGACATAATACTGCAGTTTTCCAAAAGGTTTTATTATACATGGGCATTAATTAATGCAAAGTTACAATAAAATTATTAGAATTTGCACAATAAATCACCTAGTATGTTCAGAGTTGACTGTGGTTAATACTGCGGAACTACAATGATACTAGAGGAGAAGAAGCCCTGTGCGAACTTTTCCCCAAAAGAACTATTACTTTTTATTAGAGCTAACAACTGCAGTAAGAAAGCAACAGAACACTAGATGACACGGGATTTTTGCACACCTCCGTGAAAAATTATATTCCCCAATGCACTAAGGGGCCATCATGGGAAACTTTCTGGGGGAAGGGAGATAACAGTGAGCTACCTACTTACTATAAAATGCTACAGGGAAAGCTCATGTATGTGTTAAATGAATAAGAAGAGTTCTGCTGTAGCAATGGGTAGGAGAGAGAAAAAAAATCTTATTTCACTGGCAATGGGTAACATTGTTTTCTAAACTGACCCTGATTTCAGCTCCAAATAAATTAACAATTTCTGCTCAAAAACACAAAGTGAACAAACATCAGATTGAGTGGTTCCAGTTTTCCACCTTCCTCTATTATTCCTTTAGAGCTACTCATAGTGTCAGAACACAATGCAATACTGCTGCGAGCTTTTTCTCCATCAGAATACAAATCCCCAGAGAAAAGACAGAAGTAAAAATGGCCAAATTTCAGTACATCTTTTTTAAAGAGGAACAAAAACAAAACATTTTCTGCTTGCTGTAATTAATGACAAATTTTGGTGCTCCTAGATGAAACCAAATCCAATTCACTTAACCTATAGTAATATGCAAGCACTCACACAGGGAAAGTCACTCCTGTGCAGAAGGCCAAAAAAAGTCTATGCACTGTTTAAGCAGGGTTAAAGTAGAGCTTAAGTAGTGAACAACCCGTGTGCTGGCCCTCTGCATAGGCATGAATTTCTTCAGGACAGGTCCTAATATCTTCATGCCACTCTCTTGGGAGTCCTCTAATTAGCTGCTGAAGTTGGTCTGATTTACTTTATCTTCTACGAACCTCTGGCCTTTTTAGAAGAGTTCAACTAGCAGTCCAGTAGGAAAGTATTTACAATTAGACTAATTGCTGCAAGTACTGTAGATTACAAGAGCGCATAATGAGCTCATTTCATATGGGTCACCAAATGGGTCAGTACCATAGATATAGATGTGAAAGGTTCAATATCCCATTACCAGTCTCCAGAAACATCCAAATTCTCACACATCACATGAGCTCCTCCCAGCAGTTTTCCTTTTACAGTGAGTTTGCAATAGTTAATTTTAAAAATACCACAGAGAACATGGATATCATATAGCATAAAGCACATGTAAGCAGGGCTGAATGAATTCTCCCCTGACAGCTAGCTGGGAGGGGGAGAGACTTCAGGAGCAAACTGTATTTACATGAACACACCTACTCGGCTTAGATATCCAGCAGATAGAGCGGTATTGCTCAAAATGATCAACTTTGGCTGGTCTTGGGTTACAAATCACTTTAGTAGTGAATGCAGTAGTAGTGAACTGCTGTTATCAATATTGTCATTATTGTACGAATAAAGAGGAGCAGAACTGTGCTTAACCTATCCTAAATGAGGGGGTCACCCTCAGCTGAAAGGACCTCATTAAGCCAGTGGCTCGAATGCCAGAGCCCTGCGAAAGTAAGACTGTGTGTCCCCTGTGGACCCTTCCCAAGATTTCCTGTTCTGGTTTAACCTGTTCCCATAGGTGCCGACTCCATGGGTGCTGTGGGGCTGGAACACCCACAGGGAAAAATTAGCAGATGCACTGCACCCACCGGCAGCCAAGCTCCTGTCCCCGCCCCCCAGCGCACCGCATCCCCGCTCCTTCCCCTCCCCCCCAGCACTTCCAGCCATCCCGCTGTGGTGCATTGGACTTTCCGGGAGGAGCGGGGATGCTACGTGCTTGGGGGCGGGGGTGGAGAAGAGGCGGGGCAGAGGCAGGGAGTTTGGGGAAGGGGCGGAATGGGGGCAGGGCGAAGGCGGTGCAGGGGCAGGAAGAGGCAGGGAAGGGGTGGGGCCAGGGGCAGGGGGGAAAGTTGAGCACCCACTGGGCAAAGGGGAAGTCAGCGCTTATGCCTGTTCCACCCTACTGTTCAAAGAAAGAGCTAAATAAACTTCAGTAGAAGCCTCTTTGTTATTTTAAATGCTCAATCAGAGCTGAAATCAGTTGTAGTGGGACTGTGTTTCTGCCCAGCCTGCTAAGAGCTAAAATCACTAAGAGACTGACCTGCAGAGGTCACAGCAGAGAGACAGGTGGCAGCAGAAGGTGACTGATGGGTGGCAAGCAGGCAGCCAGCAGGAGTGGCCGGCGAGCAGGTGGCCCGCAGGAGCAACTAGCGAGAGCAGCCACCATAAGCGCTCAAGTGGCGGACCAAGCAAGGTGCCTTCTTCCCAGGATGGGAGGTGAACTCACACAGATGCATTTCTGAATCCTGGGTCCTCACTAACCAAGGATAACCACTGTGAGTGGGGTATGGTGAGGGAGCAGAGGGGGGCACGCTAAAGGAACTTTTGGTTGTATATCTCAAGAATATGAGGCGGAAGACTCTGCCCCACACACTGTGGGGTGGGTGTCCTGCTCACAGTTTTATGTTTATGAATCCTGCTCGTGGCATTTTCCCTAATTAATATCGGGTGACTTCTCTCCTTTCATTAAAAGTTTCTTTTCTACACTCAGACTCTGTGCTTGTGAATGGGGAGCATTGCCTCTCAGAGGCACCCAGGGGTGGTGTGTAATTTTCCCAGCTTACTGGGTGGGGGCTTGAGCCAGTTTTGTATTGCATTGTTGAAAAGGAACCCCTAGATATTGAATGTGGTCCTGGTTGCTGCTGGCTCCACCTTGCAGAATGGTTACACAGTACTATAGGGTGCCAGTGTGTAGCAAAAGTAAAGAGCTAATGTATGGGTATTTACATAGAACTTTTAGATACCTGTGAATAATAGAGGCTAGAGATTTGTGATTAATTGGAGTCACATATCGATGCATAAAAGACAGACCCTACAGAACAACCTTTCTGGGAAGAGGTTAACATTCAAGGGAGAGATTCTTTCCCATTCTCACCTGTACTCTATTGTGTCAACATACAGGGTCCCTACACGTGCTGCAAAGGGCTGGTAGAGGGTTTGCCAAGTGTAGGACAAGGAGGGGAATTTCTGTAAAGAGATTCTAAGGAGATTCTGACAGTTCTGGGTTACTGACTGATCAGGACACATGGACAAAAGACAATGGATTTAAGCAACAGGCCACAGTTTTATTAGCAAAGAAAAGGGGCAAAGTATTCCTATCCCCTCTTCCATACTAGGTATTTAAATGGGTGTAACATGGGGTTACAGGCTCCCACTATACAGTCAATAACTCATGGTAGGAGTGGGTCTATACTGATACTGCGTTGACCTAACTACATCGACGTAAGTGCTATGTCTCTTACAGAGGTGGAGTTATGAAGTCAGTGTAGTGGGCGAGTTACATTGGTGGAAGCTACATTTTAGTTTAGATGCTTACAGAGTTAGGTCAACGTAAGCTGCCTTGCATTAATTTAACTCTGTAGCGTAGACCAGGACTCAGTCTCTGACAGGAGTACGAGTAAGGACTACAAAACATGAGTCAGGCCCTGCATTTTCCAATGTCTGATTATTGGAGACTCATTTCTAATGCAACTGCAATGAGTGAGCAGAAGTCCATATTACACAAGCACATGCCACTTGAACTTCAAACTCTTCTTAAACATTCAAAGACTGTAACATTCTCTTTATTTTCAGTTCCAAAAGTAATTGATTTTTCTTTTTATTCTGATGTCCATATTTAAACATGAAGTAGTTAGGCATCAGAGGGAGCCACCTTTCATCCTTTGTCGTTCCCATTTGTGCCTCAGTATTGGGGAACATAAATTATGGTAATATTTCACTTTACCTTCACTACAAAGTGTCTTTCATTGTTCTGTACCATAACCTTTAACATAGTTTAAATGCAACTTATATGGCCAAGTACAACTTAATTTCAATTTTAGAAACTAAAAGCCCATTAAAAGCATCTTGTATCTTAACATTTACATTTGTATCATTTTAGAATGTGACTTGTAAATAGGGGAGTCAGTGCATGAATGGGGGGGGGGGAAAGACAAGTGATGGGAAAGGACAGGAAGGATTCAGAGATTTAGGGAAAGTAATGTAAGAGCACGAAATATACCTCCACCTTTCACTGACTTCTTTTTGTAAACATTGTACAGCTTTTTAATAATAATTTGCAAAAAAAAAAAAAAACTCCCCTGTGTACTAATGGTAGCAGTATCCCCTAATGGGCATTTAATAAATCCCAATTCCATACAGCAAAAGACAGGCAGAAAAATGGCAGTAAAGGCTGATAAACAGATCTTTAATTAGTTCAATTTTTGTATGCCCACAACTGGTGTTCAGTTTAGAAACAAACAACAACAACAAAAAGATTAAAAAACCCCACACCCGTTCAAACAAACAAAATCAGCTGTGCTAGTGGAAAACGAATTACTTGACACAGTAGAGGCAAGTGAGATGGATTCTGATATCAAGTTCCTTCTATTTAAAAAGCTCTTACTGTGTTGAATTCCCAGAAACAGCTCTCACTGATGAGTTATGTCATCAGAATGAGGTGTTCTGATGATGTGTGATAAAGAATCATCTTCCTTTTGATATCATGGTGTAGAAAATATATTGAATAAGTTTGAAAAATGGCTCACTTTGAAAAATATTACCCTGAGAAAGTTTTGTAAGGAAAACTTTTTTGGTATGTATTATTTACTATTTACACATTTTCTCCTACAAATGTCACACTTCTCATTCTTTTGGCATAGACTAAAGACTATTATTCTTGCGCTCACAGACATCATAGACTTCCTTGGTGATTTAATTTAGCTGGTTTATTTTTTCCCCCCCCACTATACTGTATTAAAAGGTGAAATTCTAAAGTTCTTGCCAAGTGACACTAATATGCCTACTCCAAAATGAAAGCTACTAACAAGCTGTCTTCAGGAACTACTGTTCTCAGATGACTTTGAAACTACATTACTGAACTTTGTTTACTCCTGGAGGATATGTAAATCTTGGATTAAGAATTTTCAGGCCATTGTACTAATAACACCAAAATCACCAACAGACATCATTTTTTATAGCTACAAAAGCAATTGTTCCTCCCCCTACTTCTTCCCTTTAGCATCATTTGTAATCCTGTAAACCATAACACAGAAGACAGATTTGCCTACACCACTCAGGAACAGGGATTTATTGCCGGCCCTTTTTAAACAATAGCAGCTCTACTGTAATTGATTTCTGCAGCCTAAGAAAGACAGCTTGGCAAACTTCAACTCTGTACCTTTCCCGTTCAGAATGTGTTTGACTAACTGATATTGAACAGCTCTGTAAGACCGACTGTATGTTTATTTCATACCAATCAATACAGAAAATGTACCATCAGAAAGGAAAACCTGCACATTTCTTTGTTGAGGGGGGAAGAACAATAATTTACCATTCTTTTTGTTAATTTAATATTACTCTAAGGCAGTCAATTAAAATGCCATATAATAAAGCAGCAGTTACAATGGGATCCCAAATCGGCTTATCTACACTTACATTTTATAGCACTTTAACTTGCTGGCTCAGGGGTGTGAAAAATCACCAAACTTTAAAGCGGTAGTGTAGACAGGCTCCGAGCGCTGAGAGCCGCGCTCCCAGCGCTGGGAGCTATTCCCCTCGTGGAGGTGGATTACCAGGAGCGCTGGGAGAGCTCCCAGCGCTCACACGTGACCACACTCACTTCAAAGCACTGCTGCAGGAGCGTTCCCGCAGCAGCGCTTTGAAGTTTCCAGTGTAGACATACCCGTCAAGGATGTTAAACCCACAAAACTAAAGATCTCCTAACCTAAGGTCAAGTTACTAGTAAAAATGTTGTTCTGCTATCTAATGTCCCATCTGAATAGTGTTTTACTGGTAAAATTTTGTCTAGAAAAGTACCATCATTGCAGCACTTTGATGTAATGGACCCAAAGGACCCTTCAACCTTATTCCCTATGTTGGATAATTATGAACTCATCCTTTCTGTTTAAACTGTGATTCTATTCTGCAAATATGGCATAGCAGGTTTCCGTTTACTAATTACATCCTGATTAAATTTTCTCAGTTCAGAAGTAAGGAGTTTTTTTCCTAGTTACCAGCCCTGCAAACTCCAAATGATTTTGAGAATCAAGTTGGGCTCTCACTCTTCTTGTATATCATCATCAGTAATAAAGGTTCTGCAGCTCAAGTTCTGCTTAGTTGTACCTGTGGACCCTCATAGTCTGCAAATTATGTCCTGAAAAGCACCTGCATAACCACTAATCACAATGCACAGGATTTTACATGAGTAACTGGTTGTCTCCTCTAGAGTAGTACAGGGGTATCTCAAGGAAGAATTTGACCTTGACTTTGAAACTTAATTAGCAATTCCATTGATTAAGCAAAACTCAGAAAAGAATCTATCTCACATTTCAATAGCTGGTGTTGGTGCCACATTGCTAACAGAAGATAAAGACACTAAAAGCCTACTTCTGACAAAAAGTAAATAGCTAGGACTGAACATGTTCAAGGAACAGAACTGCATTGTAAGAAGGTGCCACTTTTACACTAGTAACTTTCAGATTAAAATACATTTAAAGCACTGTTGTAAAGTTAGAGTGTCAGATGTGTCCCTCTTCCAAAAAAAAATCTATTCAGTTCAGATTTCAAATAAATCTTTACATGAGTTATACAGTGCAAGTTTATCTGACTCTTAATAAAACCTTTAAAATTGTGAGCCATTTGAAATACATTATATACTGTATGCACAGATCTCTGCAGATCTACAGAACACATGTATTTATACTCTGCCTGTGTGCATGACTCCGCGATGCAAAGTAAAAGAAAAATAACTGCTAAACACAAATTTTTACTGATCTGTCTTTATCAGATATGAAATACGTAATTATGAACTTTGTCCATAGTGAGTAAAAGAGATATAAAGGTAGATCTGGATTTTTCCAGCAGAAGTTTTAAAAGCGTTATAAGCTGCTTAGACGTTGTATTACCTTTAGGAATTAAACTGCAGGGTATTTTTATTTGTTTTAAAGGCACAAGTTTCTCTTTCATTCAGTCAGATATATTTGCCAGTGGGAAAACTCAGTGGGCCTAATTCTGCTTTGTTACACCAATAACAATCTGGCATAATTCCACTTGAGTCAATGGAATTACATTGACTTTACTCTGGAATAACTGAAAACAGTATTATGCTCAATGTCTATAAAGCTGCGGTCTGGGACACTGAAGAGATGAGCTTCAGCTTGGCTGATGTATTAATAAAAGCTGCTATAAACTCCATACACATTTCTGTTATCTATCTCCTGTGTTAGTGAAATCAGCACACTAATAGTGCATGATGTGGATAGAAGATGTATGGAAAGGTTCAATTAATGAGGGTTTGTGTAAAATATTATCCTTATCATAAGAGCATTGATCCCATGGGAGGGGAAAGAATATTTTGAGAAGACACTTCTAGGCATTTGCGTAAAATGAAGGGTATGTAAGAAATTCAAGCTATTGTGAAGAGGTTAGTCACATACTAATGGTTCCCTGTAGATGTCAACTCACTCTTGAGCATCAGTCAATGTCACATATACTTTGTCACAGTGTAAGATACCACACATCATGATACATTGCATGCAATGTATGCATAGACCATGATGATTAATCTGATGTTTGTTACCCACAGTGGTGCTGTATTTACATGGACTAGTGAATAACAGCCTTAGGATTGTAACAAGAACTGGTTTGATTCCTTGATCTCATTGTTCTAATCCCTGTTGGTAGAATAGGGTCCTACCAGATAGATTTCATACTAATCTTGTCATCCTGACAGAAGACTGAGACCACATTTTCTTTTCTTTTTGGTGATAGACTGCTTCTACAGTCAAAATTACTAATGTGAATGATCTTTAATCTATTTTAGATGTTTCTAAGGCATCTGTCACTGTGGTATCTATGCATCAATAAATAAAAGAGAGCCAAAACATATTCTGTTAGCCTTTTTCAAGATAAGTTTCCTCATTGTGACTTAATTTATTATTGAATACAACATAGAATGGGTAGGATAAAGAATATTTATGTGCATTTCTATGTTTGCCAGCTCATAGAACAGATAACCACATAAGTGGTGTGAGATATATCATCCTCAAGAAACCCACCTTCCATGCAGCTGGAAATTTCAAAATGAATCTAATGTTCCTCATTCATATCCCTCAAGAAGACTCATTATTGTTGTTACTTCTACAAGCAAATGCCAACTAATTATGATTAAGTAGAGAGGCAGCTTGGAAGAGATTATACGTTCAAGACTGAAAACAAAAACATGAAACTTACGTTGCACGTTAGCCATTACTGTGATCACTACTCATATTTTTCCTTTCAGACTTTGAGGTCTTTGGGACGGGGACTATATATTTCTGTATGTTTATACAGTTCCTAGTACATTGTGTCCTACCCTAATAAATAATGACAATAATAAAATACTTAATAAAGTTCAATTCCTCTGAATTGTTGTTCCATTTAAAATGGATGTCAAAATATGAGTAGACAGCATGGCAATGAAAAAACTGGAAAGAGACCTAGTTGCTCAATAAAATATTCTAAGTATCCATATCTGTATCTACATTGATCTCTATTAGGCTCACCTCAGAACTTTTCCCTTGCAGTGATCGTAAACTACTTTATCAGTATGCTGAATCCCTGTTTTATTTACTCACTAGAATGCTGCTCCTGAGTTGTGTGTCTACCCTCCAGTTAATACAGTGTAATCCTGTTATACCATTCTATTCTGTATCCTCCAGAGTTTCAAAGCAACAGCGTTTCTGTTCAGGTTCCAGAAGATATTAAGCCTCCTCTGCTTCCTTTCATACTTCTAGCTGATTTGACAAGGATGGTATTTACAACCAGAAAAAATTGCTAATAAAATTACAAGCATCAGCTAAAGAGGAACTGGAACAATAATCTACTGTCATCACTCTGGCATGGAAGAGTCATTCTTCTCTGTGATAACCAATATCCTGGGGGAAGACAAACTACAACATTTCCAGATTTCCCTGACTTTCACACTCTGTTTCTGAGGCACACCAGTGTTTTAAGAGAGCATGTAAATCAACTTTGGGAAAATGAGTGGTCTCTTATTAAGAAAGCACATCCTCACCTCTCACAGTATTATTAATCAAAGCTCCAATTTTACATGATGGCCTCCAATCACTTGAATAATGGCTGAACAGTTAAAGGTAAAAATTGCAACTATTCTGAATGCACCACTTCTGGTTACAAGTCAGTGTTGCAACTTAAGGGTTGGTTTTCTGTTACCATAGTTGTGAAGAATTGTGTACTGAACATTACAACATGATGCAATTTGCAATGGAATGAAAAGTGTTGGAAATTAAAATATATCTGCACATCCCAGTGGACCTGTTACAAACCCAGAACCCTTTAAATTTGGGAGCTCTAGTTGCAGGGCACATAACTAGGAACAAGCATGTGACCTACAGGAAGGCAGATGTAAGCCTTTCTGCCTATTAGGCAGGAAGAGATGACAGGAGAGATCCATGGTTAGGGGAGACCTACTATGGGTATCTCCACAGTAGCTAGGAAGAGCTACTAAAGGGATGAAGCTGGAAAGGCCTCAGCTGTTTAGTATCCAGTAGTTTTGAGATTGTGTTTTGGGACTAAAGCAAGCCCTAAAAGATGTGATGAGATTTCATAGCTGAAACTTCATTGTTCAGTCTCTGACTGGTGAGCCTTTACACCAGGGATCGGCAACCTTTGGCACGTGGCCCATCAGGGAAATCTGATGGTGGGCCAGAATGATTTGTTTACCTGCAGTGTCCACAGGTTCAGCCGATCGCAGCTTCCACTGGCCGCGGTTCGCCGCTCCAGGCAAAAGGGGGCTATGGGAAGTGGCGCGGGCCGAGGGCCAGTGGGAGCTGCGATCTGCCAAACCTGCAGACACTGCAGGTAAACAAATCATCCCTGCCCGCCAGCAGATTTCCCTGACGGACTGTGTGCCAAAGGTTGCCGATCCCTGCTTTACACCACATTTGGTCTCTACCGTTAGGTACGTCTGCCTCCCACTGGCCCTGATAGGGTTAAAACCCAGCCTGGAGAGCTGCAAGGAAACAGCCAATTAGGGTGGTGGCTGCAGCCAATTAGGGCAGTGGTTGGACGAACCTATCAGGACCAAGCCGGCCCATATGAAAGGAAGCTGCAGGCCAAAGCAAGGCAATCTGCTGCAGGAAGCTCAAGGAAGGGGACTGGCTTCCTAGAGGGCTGCAGAACTAGCACCATGAACAGGGATGCTAGGACTTGCAGGCGTGAGGCTCTGGGAAGAGGGTGAAGGAGCAAGAGGCAAGAGCTGAAGGTGCTGTGGCTGCGGGGAAATGGCCAGAGGATCGAGACAGACTGGTGGAGAAAGAAAGGAGGGGCATCGGGAAGCTGTTGTTTACAGGGTCCCTGGGCTGGGACCCAGAGTAGTGGGCAGGCCTGGGTCCCCCTTCCCCACCCACTGCCACGAAGCAGAGGCAGAGAGACTGGAACTGTATTGGGTCTGCTGGCGGAGACAAAGTTGGGAGAGCCACCACCACCGGAGGGCACACCTGCTGACCAGAGCTAATTCCCAAAACGGCCAGCAGAAGGCACCAGTGTGGTGGGTGACCCCGTGACAGGTGCCTAAATCCATATTTACCAGTATACACTGAAATAAGTGGCTGATTTTCAACATATCCTACTGAAGGCAATATTTACCAACTGTGCACATGACATTATCTGAGACTACCAAATTTCACCCTTTCTCCCCTAATTTTTAGAATAGGAGATTACTGTGTGGTAACAGTTGCCAAGTGTTGCCTGTGTAATGGCTTTTATTATACATTCATACTCTTCCTTTAAAAAAAAAAAAGCTATTTACAGAGAAAGGAACATTTTTTCCATTTAAAAAGTAGTTATATATCTGCTATTTGTGATCAAGTGCTTTGCCCCTTAACTGGTCTCATTCTCACATAAAACAAATGAATGATCAAATATAAATTCTAGCACTTTTCATTTTGTGTCTGTTCTTCCAACAGCCTTGCTCTCTGGATAATTTCTAACAGCCTACTGGGGTTTCTTCACCAAAGTTTGAATCTCTGGAGAATACTCACTTAAGATTTGAACATTAAAGTGAGAGAAGGTTAAACTGACTTTCCTCCCAACTTTGTGGGGTGTATTTTCTAAAGTGATTTTTTTTTCTATTGTGAATTTATTTTTCCCCTCAGCCTTTAATCCACATACTTCCAGTAATCTCATTGCTAATGACTTGCAAGATAGTCAGTCAACAAGGAAAATATTCACTGGGGCAAAACATGTCTACATTGTCGGTTTCATGCACTATCCAGAGAGGAGTTCTTCTAGTTGTGAATAATAATCGTGTATATTTAGAGATTTATACATTGGGTAAATACAGCAGAAAAATTTCAAAGAAGAAGAGAGACCCAATAGTCTGTTAAGCTAGGAGGGTCAAATCAACATTTACAGAAGTGCTAAAAAAAACAATTTACTTTTTTTGGCCATTTGTATGTACATTGGTCAATTCATAGTATCAGTGGGAAGTAATACATTTAGGATTAGATAGAGGAATAAAAGGAACAAACAAGATATTAACCCAACTGCTCATTAAACCTATTGCTGAAGACTACACTGTATGTAAGAAAAAGTTTTCTGAGTGGAAAAGCAAAACTTTATGGTTTGGGTTGTGTTTTTATTTTTTTTAATTTTAGTAAAATATTTGTAGACTTGATAGAACATCTTTCAGGCTCCCTGTTACACACCTTTGCATATTTTGTCAGTGGAGAAAAGCCTATTAAATAGATACTATTCTTCATGTAATGTGCAACTTAATTTTACAAGGGGGTATCAGTCAGAGTTGGCAAGTCATTCACCCACTCTAATGGTATTGATATGAAGGTTTCAAACTGGTTCAAAGCATGGAAGAGAATGTTTGTGTCTAATCACCCTTACAAGATAGGATTCATGACAAGTGTACTTAAACCAAAGTCTTAACATTTAATTTCTGTTCAGTAATGATGAATAGGATGATGAGGCATGGGGTTTAGGGCAATAGTCTATATTATACCAAGTTGGACAAAGAAGTTTAAGACTAGGAAAGGACGACAGAAGTATAATAATTTAATCTGTAAAGCTGCTGTATCTACTATACAATAGGGTTTCAACGAGGAGAAGAGGAAAAAATAGAAACAAGCTTTTATTTCAAACAGACAGTTGCAATACCCTCTTAGAGATCAAAAGAAAAAAGACTCAAGGTTAGTTGTTGGGAGTTCCAGAAAGAATTTGTCAGCTCTCTTGGGTAATGGGAAATATGTCATGGCTTTTGGACAACAAAAGCGCAAGCTCAGATCCCATCTGTAGCTGTTCCTTCAACCTAAGAGGCCTTTGAAATGCAGGCTTTTAACCAACTGATCATACATCTCAAAACTTAACTGTTCACAGAAATGGAAGATAAGTACAGGAGAATTCAATATATCTACGATTGCAAGTTTCATGTGGTTTAATAAAATGGAAGGTAATCTATGACATCTATGAAATGACAAGTTAACATTAAAAGTAAAGCTACCTACTTATTCAACCACAATTCTTTACTCTGATGTTTTTCCCTAAAAGCTATCATCTTTAGAAAGTCCTTTTGGGAGTTCACTATAGGTACTTTCCCATTCCACCACCAAATTCTGTCTCTCAGAGCACTAACAGAATAAAGAGGGTTTCCCCCCCCCCTTTTGTCTGTATTTCACTTCTGAATATTAAAAAGAACTTCCTCTATAAGACCTTCCCCTCCCCTGTGCTGCCCTAACGTCTTTGAGATGTGCTGTATAAATGTTTAAGTAATAAAAAAAAATCAGACATCAAACTGTTTCAAAATAGTGAGAGACAGACACTGAAAGAGCTTTATCCTTAGGTTGTTTTTAAGCCACCCAAGAGGAACCATCACTTAAAACACAAGCAATGTTCAACATCCTGGTTATCGGAGTAAAACCTGGCAGATGATCACTCCACTTACAAAAGAAACGTAGGAGAAAGTGCAGTTGCAAACTTCTGATTTAGACAGTGCTAGTATTTTCTCACTGTGAATTAGGTGAAGCACCATGGAAGAAAGTTTTCAGATAGATCTGATTCTGAAAAAGCTTTCATCAGCGGCATTGGGAAAAGCTGCCTGAATTAATAAAAAAAAGTTCTCCAGGTTACCAGCTAACTCCCTAATCTCAAATCTTTAAAACAGATCTAAGGAATGGGAGATCATGCAGTTTTCAGGTAATGATATTTGGACTATATGTCTAAAATGGATCAGATTACTGAAGCATGAATTTGCAGAGCATTCAGACTGAGAAGGATGGAAAATTAGTTTGCATATTTTACATTACCAATGTATATGAAACACTGAGGGGCAAATCTGATCTTATTACATAGTGATAATACTTCCTGAACATGGAAAATCCAGGTTAGCTTGTTTCATAAAATGCCAATCTTCAGGAATAAAATGTTATAACTGCCACTGAAAAAATGTGATCGTTTGTCAGTGATGTCAATCCCTGAACATATATTAATGTTAGTACATTTGATTCAATCATTCAAAGCCAAAGAGGTGCTGAATTAACACCCACAACTCCTACTGATGTCAATGACCACACATGCCCATTAAGCTGGGGGGCTGTTTGTCTTGCTGGAGAAAGGTGTGTACCTATTTAAGTAGTAGGCACGGAGTGATCTTCCACCAGCTGCCGAGGAGATCAGCCTGGGGACACTGACCCATCCCTTCAGGTGACCAGAAGAGAGGGGAGCTTATATAAGTACATGCTGGGCAGAAGACCCCCTCTTTTACATGGACCAGAGGGAGCAGGATCCACCCATGGAAGTGGTAAAATACCAGGTTTGGTCAGAATCCACTGTGGGCACTGCACTAGTCACTCCTTTTTTGGGGGTCTGGGAAGGAATTTCTTCCCTCACCGCCAGATTGGCCTTGGTGAAGTGGGGTTTTTGTTTTTTGCCTTCTCCACAGCAGGTTTGGGGGGAGGGCGTATGGAGGCAAACATGGGATGGAATTAGGCCATGATGCCATAATTCATTATATTGATGTGGGGTAGATGTCCAGTGCAGGTACTCCATAGGGAAGGGAGACACTGATTGGTAAAGGATTTAAAGGAGGTATTTGTTAAAAGAGCAGAAACAGGGGGTTCCAGGCTCCTATCACTGGCATGGCAGGGAGCCAACCCCGTCCCCTTCCTTTATAGCCCACCTTAACCCTCATTCAAAGGGGGGATGGTAAGATCCCAGCAGCAGGTTGGCTGGGGACCACAATGATAAAGGGAAGGGCTGACAGAAGCTCTCCCATGTATATATTGAAGTGGTCACTGAATTACACTGTACACTTCTCTGCCAGATACTCCTAGACAGTGAATAAAGTTAAGGCCTAATAAAACCACATCCAGTGTCTTCTGTCCTTCTGGCATAGCCTGACAATGTGGGAGCTGGAAGCAGCTTTCAGGATCAGGCCAATGAACCACAAGCTGTTTTAGGACAATTATATTCTCTTAATTTTATTTGGAAATATTCTTTGGGCTACAGAATGTGAATAAATAAAGGCTTTTTTTACCCCCATACTTTGCATCAAACATTAATATGAAACAACTATCTATTTTAGGAAATATTATACCACTTTCCCATATTCATTATATGTGCATATATCAGTCTTAAAACAGATAATTTCTTGGTGCAGTTCTGTAAAAGGAACATGCTCCAGATTCACCGCTGCATTACTCCAGTTTCATGGTATTACATTGAAAGGTTGGAGGACTGCAATGGTGAATCAGGTTCTAAGTGTTGAAGGAACAAGTTGGAAATGTTTCTCTCTCAAAAACAAAAACAAAAAAAAAAACTAAAAACCAAAAAAAAAAAAAAACAAACCACCCAACCCACACATCTGTAACAAACCAAACAAAACCCCATGCTGAAACTAAGTAGATCATCAGTCTCCACTTCAAAATACTTTTACTAAATTGATAAAGCAAAGACTATCTTGCAATGTATTATAGTAGTTCAAACACTACCTAAAGAAAACAGCATTAAATTCATCTTGTGAGAAGGACTAAAAAAATGTGTCCCAATTCAATTACCCGCCATATGATCATTGATACTGATCTCAGGAGATTGATGCAGTTCCAACTCAGTAGAAATAGCTGATTCCACTAAGCAAATTTGCTTCTCTTTCCTTTAACGAATGACAGCAATTCATCCATATAACAAACAAATATGGCCCAGGAGCTTAATTCAGCATGTCCCTTTGTTTTATACCAGAAAAAATTATCTAGGGGTTTGCATTGCTTAGGGGACAAATATTTTATGAGATGAGACTGCTCAAAGATTCAGTCTCTATCCAACGGAAAAACAGGTATTAATAGTGTTATGGTGGAAATCAGAAGGTGCTGACACATATGTAGAGTTTTGTAAGATCTTTTTCTTAGCATGTGAGCACTGTTCAGTCTTTGAAGAAAGGCTGTGTTGCGGTTAGTTTTTTGATGCAGATCTTTTAGGAGGAGCTGTCAAAAGCAGTAGTAAAGTGTGCTCTCTGCCTTAACCTCTCTAATTATAATTAGAGAGAATTTTTGGAGGAGAATTGGTCCCTGGGAACCTGGCAAAGATGTTTTTGCTGAGATTTCTGAAAGAGAGGATTGCCTAACTGCTGGGGACTGACTACCTGCATGCTGACCCCTCAGTCATTCAGAGACTCATTATGTAGTGTAAATAAAACAAGTTACACTAAAGAAAGTATTATAGATTTCTTTTTCAATGGGAAACTTACCTGCAAGGCCCTGACCTCTGCTACTGCTTGACAGAGGTGCTATTATAGCATTCTTCTTGATAGCTTACCCAATGCAAGGAGTTGATGTCTGTTCTGCCAGGACAGATACTTTCCATTCCCTCACAATGGCCAAAATAGAAAATAACATTTTACACTTGACCAGCAAGTAACATACTTTAACAAGAAGACTGAGGAGTCCCCTCAAAAAATCTCAGATCTTCTTGCAAATATGCTGAGTGTACAGCAAATACCCTAAAGAAAGTTTTCTTATAGTGTTTTAACAGTGGGTAAGATACTTATGGTATTTGTGATATTTAAGGTATTGAGAATGAAGAGTAATGCTCACATCAGCACAGTAAAAAGAGGTAAAAGGACACTATTGAAGGATACTCACTATATTTAGTTGTTCCCCTGCTAATATTTATTAGAGATTATCCAATCATTCCCTCTGCCAGTGAAGTTTAACAAACTATTAGAACTTTTCCACCAACTTCTGTTTCTATATTCTCAATAATGTTCAGCGTTTTGAGCTTTTCTCTGAAAACAAACAACATCTTCAGTTGTATGCAGTGTTGGTACGAAAATATGAGAGAGACAAGGTGTGTGAGGTAATCTCTTTTATTGGACCAACTTCTGTTGGTGAGAGATAATGTGTAAACTCGATAGCTTGTCTCTCTCCCCAACAGAGTTGGTCCAATAAAAGAGATTATCTCACCCACTTTGCCTCAATCTTCATTTAGCATTTTTACACCTGCCCACAACATTTGCAATTTAGTCCAATGGATAGCCACAAATGTTACCACAATATCTTCTGAAAATTGTTTTACTAAGGAGTCTTGAACATCGTCTGTTTTCTTTACAAAGACTTATTTCATATGCTTAAAATAATTGCTGAAGTTACATCTTTTTTGTAGGCAACAGTTCCACTTGCCTTGTCTTCTTTATGTGAAGTGGATATAGGTGAATTTGAAGAACAGGAAAGAGTCCAGAGTATTCCAACCACTCCTGGGGATGGAAGGAACAGGTTGAATAACTCTGAAGCAAGTATTAATGGAGTCTATTGAAGGTGAATAAACAGGTACATGCTGGGAGGATTTCCCCTTTCTTTCTTTGACACTGACACTCCACTCTTTGACTGCTGGTTGCAAACAGACAAAAGTATCCTCAGCAGGAAAAAAACATCTCAAACTGACATTGGACTGGCTCAATTTAAGAACCCATCAACACTTCACACCTAACTAGAGACTCAGGAGGTATAACTGAGCAGTCCCATGGGGTCCACCATATCAGTTAAGTCCAAAAGCAACATCACTATATCCATTCAGTTGGCCGTTTCTTTCTTCGAAGCAGTTTTAGTATTTTAAGTCAGTTATTGAACTGCATTTGAATTTGAACAGTTTTAAAAAAATTGGAGGCTTTCCTAAAACTGTCATGTACCATTATGTGCATGCATCGGATTGTTCTAATATTTTTCCATTTGATTGCAGGCTGAAGTGTATGAAAATAATTCTTTACAAAGAAAGTCTTCACCCAACTTTAAGAAAAGCAAATTTGCGCATTTTCTCATCTAGTTTCTGGAGAAAGGCTATCAGAAAGCCTTCTCATTTTAGCACTAAAATTGTAAAGCTACACAAAGCTCAGGACTGATATAATGTATAGGTCGCCCCACCTCCCCATATAAACACCAAGCACACTCTACTCCTTGAACCCCGAGAAACTCTCCTAAAACCTACATTGTCCTTTCTGAAGCCCTATAGCGTGGAAAGTTATATACAAATCCCCCTCTCTCCCTCCCTAGATAAAGTTTATTATTGTATTCTTTCACACTACAGCATCATGTATGTTTTTTGCCTAGAGGCAAAGCCATGGTGGAAGTTTTATCACCTGGTCATAAGAAGCTGTGCTTATTGGTGAAAAACAGCAAAGTTAGTACCCTGTGGAAAAGCTGAATCTATGATGGAAGTTTGGGAATTTGTTCTGGGTACATTTCCCCAAAAAACTTCAAAAAAATCCCTCAAATTTTGGGCATTAAAATTGATGAAGTAGAGAAATTTTTGCTTATCTGTGGTCACTCGATCATTCCATTTCAAAGTCATTTCAGTTTCCTACTATATCAGCTGTGAAACATTCCAGCCTCTTTTGTATCCCTTCTTGATCCCTCTCAATTTCTAGTTTTCTGCTCTTGAATGTTCTAATTTCAGACCGTCCCAACATCACACCTCCATTACTGGTTTGGTGAAAACAGACAGTCTAGACTGCACAGAACAGGTGAGGGAAGAAGCGATGCTAGAGTGGAAAAGGCATAGTACCCAACACAGAGGGCGAGGGGAAGCTGCTAAGATAAAATTGAACAAATTATCAAGGAAAAGGAGGTAACACCAGAAACAGAAGCAGGTGAAGCTAGATGGAACTGGAAAGAAAGTGGTAGAGTACAAAGGGAAGAGTGAAGTGTTGCTATGTTAGTTTTTCCTTTTTTTTATGTCCTGTTTCTGATGTTCCATTCGATACCTAATTCCAGTTTACCATTTATTTTTCAGTACAAATAAAAACCAGTTTACTTATTTTTTTTCCAATTCCAAGTTTGCTTCTTCACAGACTGACCAGTTTCCAATTCCTTTCTCCTTTCCAAGTCAGAGGTATGTCAGTTGAACTGCAAGGAGAAGATGATGTACTTTCCACATACATTTAATACCCCTCTTTTACTCTTCTGTTTACTTTATGTTTGTGTTTGCTTTTTCCAACCCAGTTTATGGTTTAATTTTTTCATTTAATCTCCTCTGTTTTCCCTCTCTTCTCTTTCCATGCTATTTTTTTTTTAATTTGACAAGGTGATTGGATAGGCTAGGATGCTGTTAATGAGATACAGGACTTTCTACCTCTTCATTATTGCACATCTATCCCCAGTTGGCAGTGATCAAAAGCCATTACAATCTGATACTTATTTGATGGACACAGCCAGGTACCACAAACTCATTTCACATAGCTCACCAAATCACCATAACATGGACATGAATCTTGGTCACTAACAACTTGGATTAGACCTCAACAACTGACCTAGAGATGAAAGGACTTGCTGTGGGTACCAGTCACATAAGGCATCAAAACCCTTTCCTGGTCCATACAATTTCCCTAAGTCATGTCCCTTAATGTTATACTGCTAGTTCCCTCCTGATAAAATTTTAGGACATTCTACTGTATTGTCTTAGTCCTGCATTATTTCATCATCTGAATATTTCAATTTTACATTTTTTGGTCCCCTACTGAGCTGCTTCTGTAATTTCCACATCTTTCTGCCTTCTTGTGCTTGCACTACTTTGGGGTTTTCCGCAGCTTCTCTACATTTATGCCTTTACTCTCCCTCACACTTGGTCCCTGTTTAGATAATTTCAGTCTGTATTTCTTCCATTTTTACACTATCACACATTCCACTTACTTTTCTTTTGCATCTTTCCACTCCACAAGATTATGAATCTACTAACCTGCTATATAACTGCAAGGGGTGACAGTTCAGCAGGAGAAAAGTTAATGCACTAGCTAACTAAGATCAGTGAAGTATTGTTTATGACACACATGAGAACAATCACTAACTGAAACATTTCTGCCAACATCGTAATCATTTTCTCATTACACACCAGAGCTTTCATATACCTTATTACAATTCATATTGTTAGATAAATTCACTTTTCAGAAGGAAGCCCATCCATATTTGCAACCAGCCATAGCAAGAGTTCAGAAAGAGATTAGGAGGAGGAGAAAAAAAATCATAAAACAGACACCAAATAAATAACAGGCATAACAACTGATCTCTAAAGAGGAAACTAGTGATGGCTCCCTGTGCTGCAATTCACTTTCAAAGTCACAAAAACCCTTTTGAACCTCTTGTATTCCCCTGACTAATGCCATCATTATTTCAACACTGGCTGTTTACAGTGAAACAGGTGCTATCTTGTCAAACGAGACCCTTTCTTTCATCATCTTGGAGTTATTCATTGCGTATTGTTACCACTGACAAGGTTTTCTGGTTGCCTGGAAACCAGGTCATGCCGATATTATTCAGTACACTGTGAATAACCAAACATTTTTTTTTTGCTGGGGGAAGAGGGTATGGGTGTAGAGGGAAAGAATTGTTTTATTCCCCTACTTAAGCTTCCCAGGAAAAGAAGCTCCATCTGCTTATCTCAGAGGCATTAAATTAAATTAATAATGGAAAACTTCCAGTATCTGATTGAAATGATTCACCATATAATAAGATAACATTCTTGAGTTTCATTTCTAAAAGCTTTTCTTCCTCACTACGTACAACAACATCTCCCAAGCTATCTAAAATAAAAGGGAACTATTAATGTATGCTAAATTACCTGATACCGTTTAAAGGTATTAAGACAGAAAGAACAAAATTTGTTGGGGGGAAAGCAATAAATATTGGTATTCAGAAACAAAAAAGTTCAATATTCAATTATGAACCTGACACAAATCCCCAGCATGTACCAACCAAGACAGTGGCTTAAAAATAACAGTTTGCTTATAAAAGAGTTTCAGTTCAATTGAATAAAGAGTCTGTTTATGACCCATCTTCATATCTCTCATTATACCACAGATGGCTAATCAGAAACTACGTTCCCAAACAAGTTGCAAATTCTCCAGCCATACATTTTCACAAAGTTCAAATGTGTGCAAAGAATGGTGGGAACATTCTTGTGGAAATTGATTTTTCTTCATAAAATCAATAATTTAACTTTTACTTATAAAGTTCAGTTTTCCTTTGGGATGCCAAAGGGTTATATTGTTATTGTTATTGTTCTGAAACTGGTTGTTTGACAAACAGAAGTCTGACCTCACCTGTTAGCAGGAAGGTAATGATGAGAAAAAACATACTATGTCAGAGTTCTGCTCCCTAGCCACAATGGAGTGTGACTGAATTCCCAGAAGCAACTGCTTCTTCAAATGATTACAAAGTATTCAGACATACAAAGCGAACTCCATCTTACTAATTTCAATGACACTCACTGTGGCTTGTAAGAAAATACTTCTCAGGTAGCATGTTATAGAAGATTTTTTCCAAATGGTTTACTTTGGCAGTCCACTCAGTACAGATTAAAATACAGAGTGTTTCAAATGCAAGTCACATCTTTAATGCTTAAAGCTAGTGATATATGAATGATATAGGGAAACCCTCAGCCATCATACATGCATTTGCAATAAGGTAGACCCAATGAACTAGTGACAGTCATGCAAAAATACTTGATCCTTGGATGAAGCCATTTCCTTCTGGGGCAGGCAGGGACTAAAAAAAAAAAGTCACGAAAACTGTTGGTTCTGCCCTAAATGAGAAGGGGAAAAAATTGGGTACAACTCTTAATGAATCTTGACAATGAGTTAGAAACAGTTGGTACGTGCTCCTAACCATGACTGAAAGAGGGAGATGGGGATCAGATGCTACAGTACCCATGCAATATTTATTTTGATTCCTAACCAAGCAACAGAACCCCTTCCAGTGCTCTGGGTGCCCTTACAAAATGCTAAAATCACATCATAGATAGAGAGATAAAGATATAGATAAAAGAGAGAGAGAAAGCACATCATATATATATATGAGAGAGAGAGAAAGAAAACAAGCACGTGTCCACGGGGTAGGAGGAGAGAGGAAATGGGTAGGACTTGAGACTAAAGTGACAAAAAAAGTTAAAATATATACCATTCAAATGCTTGCTACTACTGATAATTGAAATCGTTGATATTTATTCTTCCAACAAAAAACCTTATCACTTTCTTATAAAAAGGCAAGCCCTAAAGGATAAACGTTTGTCTCTCTATATAATGTGTACAATATAATGTACCATGAAGCATATGAAGAGGAGCTGAGTCATTTTTTCCTGAGGCTGGTGTACTATTAGAAAACTAAAATCCTAAGCAGGTATATCAAAAATGGTGCAACTCCACAGTAGAATTTTAGGTTCTGGCAGAATCTCAAAGCTCTGGAAAAGGTGATAAGATGTACATAAGAATAAAAGTGTCTTTCCACACCAATGCTTTTTAGATTATTTGAACATGGATCCATGTTTTGGGCATCACTGTAAAAAAAAAAATAGCCCTCAAATCCTTACCTCTCTTCTGTTGCTGTCACCTTGCCAGGTGATTCTAAAGGAATGCAATTTACAGTATTGTGTACTTCATTTTTTTTATTTAATCCAGTAAAGCCACAGAGTAAAAATATATTCAAGTCCTTATATTTTGAAAGTATTAAAGCAAAAGGCATGAAAAGCCTTGGGAAGGAAAAAAAAGCTAACCAAAAAGGAATCAGGAAAAAAAAGAAGAAGAATTTTACAGCCCTTGAAGGAATACATCACAGGAAAAAAACAGGTCTATTAAATTAATTAAGTAAATTGATTGTAAACATTTACAGCCCTACACAACACAGAATAAGTCTTGTGGGAGGCAAGTTACCAAAGTCAATTTTACCCCTTCAACCATGAGGTACTTGTAAACCATTTCATAAATTTTATCAATAATGTTGTACAAGCAAAATAAAAATTTCCTATATATGCTAAATACTCCAAGCAATAATCTGCAAGACACCTAACTAGGTTGCCTCTTGTTATGGATCTCTGGTTTGTTTGTATTTAATTCAAAACAGCAAAATATATGCTTTAGTTATTCTTTCAAGGTGACTTTTTCCTGCTCACTCCATGTTAATCTCCTGCACACTATGTAGAACCACAATACTTGGACTCTTTTCCCCTTTTCCCTTTTGATCCCTGCACATTTACTTCAATTGGCTTTGGATGAGGCCCTATAAATAGCTTTAAAAAAAATAATCAGAGTTTCACCAGTATAATGTACAAAAGGTTGTAACTAGCACACATCTTCCTACCTCCCCCGCCCCCGCCCCCGCCCCCGATCAGTTAGAGGACTATCATCCTGACAGTTCTCTTATAAGAATGTTTAAACATGCCAGCTCTCTTAATGCTTCTGGGAAAGCTGCTTGTTTCATCTCCTGTTCCTATGACAGCCAGATCATGGGCAGCCAGACCCAGTAGTCAGAGCCAGAGGTTGTGTGTCTATTACGGGAGTGGGTAGGTGAGGTTCTGCAATGTGCAGGAGGTTCTGCACTGTGCAGGAGGTCAGACAAGATGATCATGAGGGTCCCTTCTGGCCTTAGAGACTATGATTCTATAGGAGTGACAAGTTAGCTGGGTCAGGATCCCAGGAGCAGGAGACAAACTGGAGATCAGAACCACAAATCAAGAATCAGAGTCAGGCTGGGTCAGGACACCAGGGGGTCAAAGGCAGGAAACAAACCAGAGGCCAGGAAATCACTCAGTGGAAGTAAAAGGCACACAATCCAGAGGAGGAGAGAATTCAGTTGTTCAGACTGCTTCCTGTTCCTGCTGCTGACTTAAGCAGGGCTAGTGGGCCAATCGGCCACTCTGGGGATCTGCCAACTGGACCTCGCGGGTCCCAGGTAACGTACTATCAGCAGGCTGCTAGGTGAAGGGTTGCAATGTGGCTGCTCCATGACCCCAAGGGAGCTGGGCTTGAGGCCCGTGGGTCAGGACAGTACTACCCCAACAGGTTTTTGTTCACAATGCCTTACCTCTTACAGGAGGTTTGATCCTATTCCACTTAACTCTGCAACAGGTAGAATGGAAGCAGGTGTCTTCACCATTCAAGCAGAAGTGGATGGTGACCATGGAAAGTGCTTTAATCAATGCTTTCAAAGGATATACCCACATAGCTAATTAATAGTAGATATCCCGTCTTGGTGAATAAACTAATCACATTACAGATGAAAAGGTATTTGGAGTCTAACTCCCCTTCTTGCACATATCTACACTATTTTACAGTGGCCCAAGCAGCACCCATGAATAACTATGTATAAATACCTTCTTGTGAAAGAAATCTGAACTATGCTTTTGACTTTAAGTTTTAACAGAAAAGAAATAAATAGCCATGTAATCCTAGTTGTTATGGTTTCCCCTCTACTTTGATATCATAAGAAAAAAAACCTGTCAACTCTGGTAAAGATTGAGATATTTCTCAGAATCACTGACTTGAATTTCAGTTTCTTGTTATTGCTACAGACCTCCCCTCCTACCAGCAGTGTAGGTTGCTGTGAGCACCCAAGAAGATACAGTGAAATATGTTTTCAAACAGGAATGTGGTAACAATATTATGTAACCCTGCCTGTGATCTTTGACAGCACAAAAGGTTTTCTTCGTTTATTTTTTTTTCAGCACTTCCTTCACACAAAAGGCCTGACACACCTTTCTAAATCCCCAGCACTTTTCACAGAAAAACTTGTACTACACAGTGATTCTTAATTTTAAGTGCATGAAATAACCATGTATGCTGGGAGAGGTATTTTATCTATCATCTTAGTTGAGAAAATCTAACTGCCCTTTTAAATTCTGACCTCTTCGCTGTCCTCATTATAGATACTAAGTAGTGTCCTTCCCATCTGACCTTCTGTAACACCGTTTTACATTAGACCATCTGATTAAGCTCTGAGGTGTGGAATAATGAAATTATGGTCTATAAACTATTCTCATTACCCATTTTGTTTCCTTCTGCATTAAGTTTTGTTTTGCCTCTCATTTCCACAGTAATAAATCTCATGACAGGATCACAGTGTCATTGATGTCAATAGGTTTCTGCAGTACAGCAAGAACAGGAACTTAAATGGCAGGGAAGTAGTCATGGGGGGAGGTAGCATAGCCCATTGTGTGGATTTCGGATGCAGCCTCTAAGGGGAAAGTGGCTTCAGCATCTACCCCAGATGGCAGCTATATGCATGGAACATATCTGTTGCTCTTACCATAAAAATGGCAAAACCTCAGGGCCTCATTCTCCACCACCTTTTACCTCTGCAAAGTGAGTACAACATACTAACAAATGAGAATTATGCCACTTTTCATCTTTACACTTGCTTTGCACAGGTGTACCTTTTAAAATGTACTTTAACAGATATTCTTGTAAATAGTCAAAACATTCATTCTGCACACAAAGAATAAGTGGTGTAAGTTGGAGGAGGATTCTTAGATAGGAATAATATAGTGTATGAAATTTGCAAGTTTAAACCTTTAATTATAGAGCCACTATGGTGCCTCTATAGTACATAAAAAACACACACACAAACACATATGCATGCAAATATATGGACAGAGGAAGTGGTGTGGTGTAGGAGTCATTTTTGTGTTTGGTATATGTACCAGTAAATAGAGGGAAAGCCATTAAGATGTCACAGTAAACTTGATTCAATGCTGCTATTAGCAATGGCCAAATAAAGGTTATTTTGGGTGCAGATGAATATGCATGGCTTTTGGCATTTTTCACTCTGACAAACCATAGCTGTAAGATGACTGTCATCTGTTCCTGTAAAGGTTTTATGACAGAACTCTTATCTCTCCAAAGACTCAACTATATAAACTGAAGTAGTTTAGATGCATAAGGAGTAATCAGTATAAATGTCTCATACATCTCAAAAATAATTTGGCCTTCAGCCTTTGGTATTTGCAAACATTGTCTAAAACAACAAATGGGGTTACTGGTTAATTAACTGTTATTATGTTTGCTCAAGAAGGAAAGAGCATATCCCCTGATTTTGGAAGGGAAACAATATTTGACTACATATTTCAATCCATCTTGGCTGATGTCCTTCTAATACCCAAAGTTTATTACTTGATAGGCTTTCCTTCAGCTCCAAGTCTAAGACAGAGAAAAATGTCAACCAAATTACAGGGACAATTTAGTACTTTCCAACACAATCTTAGTAAGTGAGTTGGAATAGCAGCACCTATCTTTGTCTCATATTATGCTCTATTGAATTGATTTAGAAATGAATATTTTGTGTATGTGATTTTTCCAAAGACAAACTCAGCTTCCATTCGCATCTCATTATGTCTGTTCAGATTTTCTTTAAGCCCTGCAAGGTCCATAGAATATTTTTAAACCTTCAACTCAGTAAGAGCCCTATGCCATTGGATATTTATTAAACATATTTTCTGTTATAAAAACAAATTCAATGTATTTGGGCCTAATTCAGAAATGGTGTGTATTGTGGTATAAATTATATCCTCTATTTCCTTAGGCCTACATAATCCTGCTCCAAGGTGTGGGGGAGTCTAACTGTGTATTACTTACAATCTGAGGAGTTGGAAGTATAAAAAGGTACAAAAGGTAAAATGGTAGGACTTATGGTTACTTTAGCTTAGAAATTTCTCCTGAGAACGATATGACCACTTATATCCCCTCACACATCAACAGACTAGCATAAGAGGCTAGCTGAGCATAAAAGGGTGTCCACTAGTGGAAGGGGCTCTAACAACAATCTTACTCATCACTGCTGAATTTGGCCCTTTATCTTATCTTTCCCTATGATTATACGTTACATAGCTTTTCATGACTTCACAACTAGCAGCAGACCATCAAAATTTAATTGAAAAGATTTTTTTTTAACAGACAGGCAGATTTATAAAATCTATCTAAAACCATCAATGTAAAGTGTTTCCCAATATAGGAAAATGTTTTTATTCTGTCTTTTTCTCCATTAAAAAAGCCTCTGGCTTGAACATCTTTGTCAGGTACTGAATGTGAGCTGAGTAGTCTATTTATGGGTACCTGCTAACAAAAGTAAGAATTCACTCTTATTTTCCTTGCTGATATTGACATGATTTAAGGAATGGAAACTGACTTGAAAAGAGAGTGCTAGAATATATGCAAGCAATGTAGGGATAGACTGTTGTGCAAAGCTACAGAAAACAATGGAAAGCAAAGCTGTGGAAGTATAGTCCTCTAGCAGGTGGTCTAACAGGCATTGTGCCTGGCTCTCAGATATCTAAGTGAGTACATATCAAGTGACCACTGTTATGTCCTTTGAAAGGGTCCAGTGTGTGTGTTCCCCTCTGTTGCACTGGGGAAAGGGAGGTCAATATCACTCTCCCTTTAGGAAGACTATCACAACCATTAGAATTCAACTTGTACTCAGGGCTTGTCTACACAGGGAAGTTATTCTAGAGTAAGGTAGGGTGTGAATTATTTAAAGTAGCACAGATATTCCACAATAGCTCCCCAGCTGGACACTCATTTCAAAACAGCAGCATCCACAAAGGGAGAGTTTCTGGAATATCTGCTGTGAAATAGCTATCCCACAATAGCTATTCTGGTCAATTTCCCCAAATAGACAAGTCCTGAGATTTTGACCACTCCTGCACAAGTTCCTGGGCACTTGGAGATGGAAAGGACAACCCTTCTGCCCACAAAACACCAGTGCAGGGCTACAGTCAATCTAGCTCTCAGTGACTGCTTTGTATTTGTGACTTTGTAAAATTAATACACCCTGAACATGCTGCCATATTAGCTGAAGTGATTTAAAGATTGATGTGTACAGCACACACTTCCATTATCCTTTTTCACTACTAACCACTTATTTTGGCAATCTCTAGTTTCTAAATAGTTACCTTTCTCCTGGCTAAATTACAACCACTCAGTTAATAAAGGACACTATCCTGCAAACTTCTAGGCTCTCTCAACTCCCATTAATTTCACAGGGAGTTGAGTTCACTCAACAGCTTGTAATCTTGACCCAAGATTAATAACTACTGTTTTTGTAGTACCAAACTGATACAGATTTCTGCTAGCCCTGCAGTCGCATTTAACTGCTAAGTGCTAACCCTAAAGCTGAGCTGACATTGAACAAACTGGTGCTAAAATCAAAATGTTTTCACAAGATTTAACACTATATAGTTGCTGTTAAACAGTCCCATTATTTTCTGCTCTATTCAAAACACAAGTGAGAAACTTGGTTTTAACTTTTTTCTTTATTCTGAATGACAATGAATTTGTGATTATTAAGACTCAGTTGATGATAAAGAAACAACTATACTTTCCAAAGGGCCAAGATTGCCAATAAAGGAAAAGTGTAACGTGATATAAAAGCCGCTCCGATCATTACATCTGATTGTGGTTAAGGTAACCATGTTGAAAAAATATTTAAAACTTACATTAATTCTGAAAATATTTTGTTTCTCATATATTACAAGAGGAACTGAGGCCTACTCCATAACATTGCTGCGCTTGCTGGAAACTTCACGTGTAAAAGTAACTTCTACTGAGAGACTATTCACACCATATTTTCCTGCAAACATTTACTACTAGAAAGTCACACTGCTCACCGTTGTAAGTGCTACCCAGTAGTAAGTGTTTGTAAGATCAGACACAGAGTTACAAAGCTAGCTGAACAAGTGACAGATTTTTCTAATTATCCCCATATTTTTACTATTACGTTTTTACTGTCCAGTTCTGGTATCGGCAGCCTTTCTCAAGTTGAGTAGTATCTCACCCACAAGAGCAGACCCAATAGAGTTTAATGAGGGTATTCATGCATATGAGTAAGGGTTGCAGGATGCGGTCCAGGCAATTACAACGAATCATAACAGTTTCATCATTAAGTACAAACATAACCTTTGTTTATACAATTGTAACAAAATTCCCAGATTATACATGAAGTTCAGTTGACTAGACCACTGCTGTGGTCCACTTTGTCTTTTAAATCTACTTTTGTGTTCCCTCCCCCGCCCACACAAAAAAAAAGCATTTTTGCCACCAAGAGAACTGCAAGGAGGTTTCTTTTCATTTCCTTGCTCCATTTTAATCTACAAAAGATGAAGGGGAGAAATTCTCCAAACAGAAAATCCCCCTAAGGGTCTGATGAAGCTTAAACTGAGCTGAGTCATTCTACCTTGTCATCTAAAGAGGGTATGTTCCTAGAAGAAATAGCTGCCTATATTACACAATTTTATTCTGCCCTCTTTTTCATGCATGTCCCACCAGCAGCTGGTAAAGTCACTTAAAGGAGGGTCTTGTCCAGAGCAATAGGTGTCTGACTGGGAAAAAAGAGTCATGCTATTCTCACAAATTCCACTCCGCAATGACACCAAAATAAGGGCTTGTTTACATGGGAAAATTTTCCAACTATACCACTATAATTATACCAGTAAACTAAGGGTATGTCTACACTACGGGATTAATCCGAATTTAGATAATTCGGATTTGAGAAACAGGTTGTATAAAGTCGAAATGAGTGCGGCCACACTAGCACAGTAATTCGGTGGTGTGCGTCCAAGTACCGGGGCTAGCGTCGATTTCTGCACCGTTGCACTGTGGGTAGCAATTCCATAGCTATCCCATAGTTCCCGCAGTCTCCTGCGCCCATTGGGATTGTGGGTTAAGGTCCCAGTGCCTGATGGGACAAAAAACATCGTCGCAGGTGGTTCTGGGTACAGCCTCACTCCCTCCCTCCCTCCCTCCCTGCATGAAAGCAACGGACGGCAGACAACCATTTTCGCGCCTTTTTTCCTGGGTGGGTGAACACTGCAGACTCCATACCACGGCAAGCATGGAGCCCGCTGAGGTCAAGACAGCACTCATGAATATTGCAAACACCTCGCGCGTTCTTGTGGAGTTTATGCTCAGCCAGGACCAGAAAAACGAGGCGAGGAGGCAGCGGCGGCGGCAGCGCAGCGACAAGCATGATGAGGACATGGACACGGACACGGACACAGAATTCAGTGAAACCACAGGCCCCGGTGCTTTGGAGATCATGTTGTTAATGGGGCAGATTCTATCCATGGAACGCCGATTCTGGGCAAGGGAAACAAGCACAGACTGGTGGGACCGCATAGTGTTGCAGGTCTGGGACGATTCCCAGTGGCTGCGGAACTTTCGCATGCGTAAGGGCACTTTCATGGAACTTTGTGACTTGCTTTCCCCTGCCCTGAAATGCCAGAATACCAAGATGAGAGCAGCCCTCACAGTTGAGAAGCGCGTGGCGATAGCCCTGTGGAAGCTTGCAACGCCAGACAGCTACCGGTCAGTCGGGAATCAATTTGGAGTGGGCAAATCTACGGTGGGGGCTGCTGTGATGCAAGTAGCCAAAGCAATCACTCAGGTGCTGCTACGAAAGTTAGTGACTCTGGGAAATGTGCAGGCTATAGTGGATGGTTTTGCTGCAATGGGATTCCCTAACTGTGGTGGGGCACTAGACGGAACCCATATCCCTATCTTGGCACCGGAGCACCAAGCCACCGAGTACATAAACCGCAAGGGGTACTTTTCAATGGTGCTGCAAGCACTTGTGGATCACAAAGGACGTTTCACCAACATCAACGCGGGCTGGGCGGGAAGGGTTCATGACGCTCGCGTCTTCAGGAACACTACTCTGTTTAAAGGGCTGCAGCAAGGGACTTACTTTCCGGACCAGAAAATAACCGTTGGGGATGTTGAAATGCCCATAGTTATTCTTGGGGACCCAGCCTACCCCTTAATGCCATGGCTTATGAAGCCATACACAGGCAGCCTGGACAGGAGTCAGGAGCTGTTTAACTACAGGCTAAGCAAGTGCAGAATGGTGGTAGAATGTGCATTTGGCCGTTTAAAAGGTCGCTGGCGTTCATTATTGACTCGCTCTGACCTCAGCCAAAGAAATCTCCCCATTGTTATTTCTGCTTGCTGTGTGCTCCACAATCTCTGTGAAAGTAAGGGGGAGACCTTTATGGCGGGGTGGGAGGCTGAGGCAAATCGCCTGGCTGCTGATTACGCGCAGCCAGACACCAGGGCGATTAGAAGATCACACCATGAAGCGCTGTGCATCAGAGAAGCTTTGAAAACCAGTTTCATGGCTGGCCAGGCTACCGTGTGAAATATCTGTTTGTTTCTCCTTCATGAAAACCCTCCCCCTTTACTGACTGATTTTCTGTAAGGAACCCACCCTGCCCCTTCCCCCAGCTTTCTTTCAAACCAAATAAAGTCACTATCATTTAAAAATCATTTATTCTTTATTAATAGATTAGAAAAAGAGGGAGGGAATCCGGGTGGTATTTGGGAGGAGGATTGCTGGGAAGGAAAAAGCCACAAAGAAAAGGTTAAAAAAATGACAGCCTTTTGCTTGGGCTGTCTACTGGGGTGGAATGGGAAGGTGTACGGAGCCTCCCCCCCCGCGTTCTTACACGTCTGGGTGAGGAGGATACGGAACATGGGGAGGGGGGAGGGTGGAACAGGGGCTGAAGCGGCAGTCTGTTTTCCAGCAGCCGTTCCTGAACCTCCACCAGACGCCGGAGCAGCCCCAGCATTGCATCCTTCATCCTCTGGTCTTCCTGCCGCCATCTCTCATCTCGATCGTCTCTCCTCTCCTCACGTTGGTCCCTCCTCTCCTCACGTTGGTCCCTCCTCTCCTCACGTTCACTGACTTCTTTCCTATACTTTGAAACTGTTTCCTTCCACTCATTCAGATGAGCTCTGTCACTCCTGCTGGATTGCATAATTTCAGAAAACATGTCCTCCCGCGTCTTCTTCTTACGACGCCTTATCTGTGATAACCTTCGGGATGGAGGAGGGAGGCTTGAGGAATTTGCAGCTGCTGTAGGGAGGGGAAAAAAGAGAGAATTGTTTTAAAAGCTACATTTTGCAGAACAATGCTTATACTCTTTCACGGTGACCAACACTGTTCACATTACATAGCACATGTGATTTCTGTGCAAGGTCGCATTTTGCCTCTTAATGCTGAGTGCTTGTGGCTTTGCTGCTAGAGATCACAGGTCTGGGCAACAGAATTCGGCTTGCATGCGGCCATGGTAAGCCATTGTTTTACAGCTTCTGCACCCTCCTTTCCCACATACCAAGCATAGCCTGTAGAGTGCTGCAGAAGCCTGGCCAATCTCAGCCAGTTGGGGGGGGGGCAGTGTGGGGGGGCTTGTCTGGGCCCCTTCAGGCAAGTAGAGTGCTGCGGTTTTTCTGTTAACATTCAGCAGCACCAGAAAACAAACTAACCCCCCCCCCGCCATGAATTCTCTGGGATGATCACGGTACCCCTCCCCCCACCGCATGGCTGGTATCAGGGAAGATCCCTGCAGGCACCAAACTACCCCCCCCCCGCCGCCGCCGCCCCCCCTCGCCATGAATTCTCTGGGATGATCACGGTACCCTCCCCCCACCGCGTGGCTGGTAACAGGGAAGAACCCTGCTAGCCAAACGCGGAAAACTTCAGGGCCAATTTCCCATCTGCGCTTGGCTAACTGCAGGGAAGGATTTATTTTCCGCCACAGGCAAACAGCCCAGTAGGAACGGCCACCTCTGTCCCCTTAATTAAGTTCCCGTATTTCAACCAGGTTACCAGGAGTGATATCACTCTCCTGAGGATTACACAACAAGATAAAGAACGGATGTTGCTTGAATGCCAGCAAACACCGGGACCATACGCTGCTAGGCTTTGTCAGGCAATGATACCAGATTACTTGCTGCAAGCATGGCGTGGTCAAGTGTCCTACCATGGAGGAGGGAATAAGGATGCACTGCCCAGAAACCTTCTGGCAAGGCTTTCGGAGTACCTCCAGGAGAGCTTCATGGAGATGTCCCTGGAGGATTTCCGCTCCATCCCCAGACACGTTAACAGACTTTTCCAGTAGCTACAGACTTTTCCAGTAGCTGAACTGACCGCGAATGCAAAGTCAGGCAAAGTAATCATTAAAAACCGTTTGCTTTTAAAACAAGTTTTATATTTTAAAAGGTAAACTCACCTGAGGTCCCTTCCATGGGGTCAGAGTCTTGGGTACTGGCTTGGGAGGCTTGGGAGGGTACTTCAGTCAGGGTGAGAAAAAGATCCTGACTGTTGGGGAGAATGGAGTGCTGTGTGCTCTCTGCAAGCTCATCCTCCTCCTCCTCCTCCTCTACCCCATCGGCAGAATCCTCAGGCGTCGAGACTATCCCCGACCCAGAATCCACGAACAAAGGTGGGGTAGTGGTGGCAGCCCCCCCTAGAATTGCATGCAGCTCGGCGTAGTAGCGGCATGTCCGCGGCTCTGACCCGGAGCGACCGTTTGCCTCCTTTGTTTTTTGATAGGCTTGTCTGAGCTCCTTGACCTTCACGCGGCACTGCTCAGAGTCCCTATTGTGGCCTCTCTCCATCATGCCCTTGGAAATTTTTTCAAAAGTTTTTGCATTTCGTCTTTTAGAACGAAGTTCTGCAAGCACTGAATCCTCTCCCCATACAGCGATCAGATCCAGTACCTCCCTCACGGTCCATGCTGGTGCTCTTTTTCGATTATCAGCCTGCATGGTTACCTGTGCTGATGAGGTATCTGTGGTCACCTGTGCTCTCCATGCTGGGCAAACAGGAAATGAAGTTCAAATGTTCGCGGGGCTTTTCCTGTCTACCTGGCCAGTGCATCCGAGTTCGGATTGCTGTCCAGAGCGGTCACAATGATGCACTGTGGGATAGCTCCCGGAGGCCAATACCATCGAATTGCGGCCACACTAACCCTAATTCGAATTGCTAAAATCGATTTTGGCGCTACTCCGCTCGTTGGGGTGGAGTACAGAAATCGATTTAAAGGGCCCTTTACATCGAATTAAATGGCGTCGTTGTGTGGACGGTTACAGGGTTAATTCGAATTAAAGCTGATAAATCCGAATTAAAGTCGTAGTGTAGACCAGGCCTAAGACTGCTATAGTTGTAAGCTGGTATAAACGCCTCCTCCCACACACCATGTGAATGCTCATATTCAGAATAAGAGTGGCTTTTTTCATTTTAGCTTAAACTGCTTCCAAAGTGACACAGTTAGTGAATAAACTAAAATGGAAAAAGGTACTCTTATACCTGAATAACTGTCCATTGGGACTTTACCAAGTTACAACTAGAGCGGTTTAAATTTACACCCAACCTTATACTGGTATAACTTTCCCATGTAGACAAGCTTTAAGGGTATGTCTACATTGCAAATGAAAGGTGTGTTCTTAATTCAGGTTAGCTAACTCAAGGTAGCTAACTTGGGTTGAATAGCAGTGAAGATATGGCAACTCGTCTTTTAACTCAGATTAGCAGCTAGAGTTAAAGCCTATAGGGAAGCCTAGAACTGAATTCAAGCTGTTAACTAACCCCAGTTAAAAGTCGAACTGCCATGTCTTCACTGCTATTTTAACTGGAGTTAGTTAACATGGATTAGCCAATTTGAGTTATGAACACATCTTTTATTTGCAATGTAGACATATACTGAAATACAAAACCAAGGCACTTCTTTCTTGTGTGTTTTGATCACTGGCGATATTGTTTACAAATGTTAATATTTACATTGTCATCCTAAGTCTTCCATGTTCACACTCCATTGATATGAATGGGCAGTCCACACATTTCTGAGAGGTTTTTTCCATGTGTTTGCATACTCAGGCAAATGTCATGGCATTGGTTTATATTCAGTTCACATAGTCAAACACCTCCTGGCAGAGCTTTGCATTTCTGTTCTTTCTCCCGAAGTTATGGGTCCTGCTAGCCTCAGACAAAAGTTTCACTAATGCCTTGGTGTCAGGACAGGTCTATGCTACAAAGTTAGGGCGGCTTAACTACCCAGTTGATGGATGTGAAAAATGTCATGCCCTGTGCAATGTAATTAAACCAACCTAAGCCCCAGTGTAGACACCGCTAGTCTGGTTGAGGTGGATTTACTACAGCGATGGAAGAACTTCTTCTGTCGCTGTAGTAAGTATCTGCACTACAGCAGTGCAGATACAGTACTACATCTGTGTCACTTTAGCATTTTAATGTGGATGTAGCCTGAATCTCTGGCCACCTAGCAGCTCACTGAGATGATGACTTCACAACAGGCATTCTTGAAAGGCAGAGCTCTGTACCAGAAATGCGGGAAGCTGCAGGTACTGGAAACTACATACAACTGAGGACCAAGATGCAGCTCTGTCTTCAGTGGTATGTGACTTCTAACCAGGGAACTGAGAATAGGTAGATGGCAAGAGAGGTCACAGGGTGGAGGAGGGGAATCCTGGGGATTTGTGGGAAGGCATTGGGAGGACTAGCAACTCTTGATTGTTGTGTCACAGTGCTAACCTGAGTCCACACTAGAGATAGCTCAAGTGAGCAGCTCTCAAATGAAGTTCACTCAGGATCTGCCCTATACCTCTAAATATGCCAGTTGTCTCAAGTAATTCCACCAACCACACACAGTTGAGGGATTTTGTGTCTGGACTGTTAGTGAGATAAAAAGAACGGTCAAATCATAACTCAAGTGAAATAGTTAGTGAAGACAAGTTCCAGGAGGGCTACAGACTAATTTAAAAAATTCATAAAGTTTAGATTCTAGAGCACAGGGTGATACCCACCATGGAAAGATTACGGCTTACTAAGCCATGGTGAACCAGCCCAATGCAATCCCTGAAGAGTGTTGATACAAAGGACAAAAGCAGCCTCTTGGGAACATCTCTTGGTGATTGCCAGGAAAAGCTTTGAACGTAGGTGGTCAGATATCATGGTGATGGGTGACTTTATACAAATCTAGACATATACAGGCCTTCCTGTGTTTCACTTGGAAGAAAAGCAGGTCAGAAAAAGAAATCCTGAAAACAATGCAGCAAAATATAGTTGGTTGGAAACTACCTGTGAAAATCCTGGAGAAGACCGGTAGTAAAACTCATGCAATGGAAAGGACTCCAGCAATAAACTTGTGGTAGCAAACACTAGTACTAACAGGGAGCTAGATTTTTCCAGGGACAACCATGGCAAATATGATACATTACACAGAAAGATCATTTGGGAAGATGGTTCATCCTTGAAGCAGGCTGATCCCAATATATACACTTGTCATGATTAGAGTTTTTCAATTAAAAGTCTTCCTGACAATTTTTAACTAACATTTTTAGACACAAAGCAGAAGGTCTAAAGGGTTCACCCATCCTGTGACTGGTAGAATAAATGAGTGAACTCATCTCAGAGCCTTCAAAATTAATGACTGCTTCTTGGAGCAGTTAGTCCTGGAACCCACAAGGGGAGAGGCAATTCTTGATTTAGTCCTAACTGGTACACAGGATCTGGTCCAAGAGGTTAATATAGCAGAACCACTCGGTAATAGCAATCATAATGTTATTACATTTAATATCCTTGTGGGGGGATAACCAAAGAAACCCGTCAGAGTAGCATTTAACTTCAAAAAGGGGAACTACACAAAAATGAGGAGGTTGGTTAAATGGAAATTAAAAGGAACAGTCACAAGAGTGAAATGCTTGCAAGCTGCATGGAAACTTTTTAAAAATACCACAACAGAGGCTCAAACTAAAGATACACCTCAAATAATAATTAAAAAAAAAAAAACAGTAAGAGCACCAAAAAATGCCACTCTGCCTAAACAGCAGAGTAAAAGAGGCCTTTAGACATCGTTTAAAAGACATTTTTTAAAAACAGGAAGTAAAATGCTACTGAGGAAAATAGAGAGGAGCATAAACTCAGCCAAATCAAGTATAAAAGTACAATAAGGCAAGCTAAGAAACAATTTGAAGAGCAGCTAGCTAAAGACACAAATGCTAACAGCAAGCATTTTTTTAAGTACATGAGAAGCAGGAAGCCTGTCAAACAGTCAGTGGGGCCCATGGATGATCGAGGTGATAAAGGAGCACTGAAAGGAGAACAGGCTGTTGCAGAGAAGCTAAATTAATTATTTGCATTGGTCTTCAATACAGAGGATGTGGAGGAGATCCCCACTCCTGAGCCATTCTTTTTAGGTGACAAATCTGAGGAACTGTCCCTGATTGAGGTGTCAGAGGAAGTTTTGGAACAAATCAGTGAGTTAAATAGTAACAAATCACCATGACCAAAGATATACATCCACAAATTATGAGGGAACTCAAATATGAAATTGCAAAACTACTAACTGTGGTATGTAACCTATCGCTCAAATTAGCCTGTGTACCAGATGACTGGATGGTAGCTAATGTAACAATTTTTAACAATGGCTCCAGAGGCGATCCTGGCAATTACAGACCGGTAAGCATAATTTCAGTACCAGGCAAACTGGCTGATACTATAGTAAAGACCAGAATTATCAGATACATAGATGGACATGATATGTTGAGGAAGAGTCAACATGAATTTTGTAAAAGGAAATCATGCCTCACCAATCTATTAGAATTCTTTGAGGGGGTCAACAAGCATATGGACAAGGATGATCCAGTGAACACTGTGTAGGTGGACTTCCAGAAAGCCTTTGACCCTCAGCAAAGGCTTTTAAGGAACCTAAGCAGTCACGAGATAAGCGGGAAGGCCCTCTCATGAACTAGTAATTGGTTAAAAGATAGGAAACAAAGGATAGGAATAAATAGTTTTCAGAATGGAGAGAGGTAAATAGTGGTGTTCCTCAGGAATCTGTACTGGGACCAGTTCTGTTCAATATACTCATAAATGATCTGAAAAAGGTGGCAAAGTTTGCAGCAATACAAAATTACTGAAAATGGTTAAGTCCAAAGCAGACTGGGAAGAGTTACAAAGAATAACTCACAAAACTGGGTGACTCAGCAACAAAATGGCAGATGAAAGGTAATGTTGGTAAATGCCATGTAATGGACATTGGAAAACATGATCCCAACAATAGCTAGAAAAGTATGGGGTTTAAATCAGCTGTTATGATTCAAGAAAGAATCTTGGAGTCATTGTGGATAATTCTCTGAAAACATCTGCTCAATGTGCAGCAGCAGCCAAAAAAGCTACCAGAATGTTAGGAACCCTACGTCCGTATTTTCCCGGATATGTCTGGCTTTTTAGTTCTTAAATCGCCATCCGGGAAGAATTTTTAAATATCTAAAAATGTCAGGGAAAATACATCCGAAGAAGTGAGGTTTTTACTCACGAAAGCTTATGCCCAAATAAATCTGTTAGTCTTTAAGGTGCCACCAGACTCCTTGTTGTTTTTTTAGGGAAAATACAGACGTATGGTAATCCTAAATCCAAAGTCCCGGGGCTGGCGGCGCTTCCTGGGGCAGCTCCCGGTGCCCGCCCGCCAGCAGGAGCCTGCAGTGTGGGCGGCCCCTAGGCACAGAGGTGGAGGGCGTCTCCGCGTGCTGCACCGGCTCCCTCCTGTCCAATCAGAGCTGCGCAGACAGGGGTTGCAGGCGCCAGCAGCAAGCAGAGAGCCCTCCGCCCCTCGCCCCCCCCGACCCGACCCTTTCCCCAGCCACAGCCCTCTCCAGAGTGCTTTTATCCCCTCCAGGCAGGAGTGGGGTGACCACCCGCTACAGTACCCCATCTCAAAAAAGATTAATAGAACTGGGAAAAGTACAGAGGGCAACAAAAATGATTAGGAGTACGGAACAGTTTCCTTGTGAGGAGAGATTTTAAAAACTGGTATTGTTCAGCTTAGAAAGGAGACTACTGAAGGGGGATATGATAAAATCATGAATGGTTTGGAGAAAGTGAATTGGGAAGTGCTATTTACCCCTTCACATAACACATGAACCAAAGGAAGTGTTTCACACAACACACAGCCAACCCCTGAAACTCATTGCCAGGAATATTGTGAAGACCAAAAGTATAATTGGATTCAAAAAATAATTAGATAAGTTCATGGAGGATAGCTCCATCAATGGCTATTAGCCAATATGGTCATGGACACAACCTCATGCTCTGGGTATCCCTAAATCTCCGACTACTAGAAACCGGGACTAGATGACAAAGGATGGATCTCTCAATAAATTGCCCTGCTCTGTTCAATCCTTCTGAAGCATCTGGCACTGGCCAGTATAGGGAGACAGGTTACTAGGTTAGATGGACCATTAGTCTGACCCAGCATGGCCATTCTTACGTTCTTAAAACACAGTGACTAGATGTTTTATTGTTAGTGATTTTAATAGCTAGTTGAAAAGGTTAAAGCCAAGTTTTACACTGTGCTTTTGAAAACAAACCTTGTACTTTCCTGCTATTGTTAGCTAACATATAGTGGTAGTTACTGTGTTCCCTATTTAGTGATTCTGATTATACATTAGATCAGTACACACAAACAAACAGGAGTCAGATAAAATCAATGCAGCAACGAGGTTGCCTTTTAAACTAAAAGTAAGTTGATTCTCTTTCTGCCATGTAAACAATCACTGAGTGATACCTTTTCTCCAAAGCCTATTTATGATGCAAGCCAAAATAAAAAAAATCAATACACTTCAATGACAGGAAACATCAGTGTCTCTCTGTAACAACAGTAAACGACCCATTCTTGTTTCTTATCGCAGTCATGCCACCCTTGTAAAGACTAAAAATCACATTCCCAGGAATGTCAGTCAAAAGAAGACACCTCTATCATGATCAATATCGCTGGTAGGTAGATTGTAAAGCTTGTAATAAACAAGTGTCAGGGGGTAGCCGTGTTAGTTTGTATCTACAAAAACAACAAGGAGTCTGATGGCACCTTAAAGACTAACAGATTTATTTGGGCATAAGCTTTCGTGGGTAAAAACCTCACTTCTTCGGATGCAACCAAAGAAGTGAGGTTTTTACCCACGAAAACTTATGCCCAAATAAATCTGTTAGTCTTTAAGGTGCTACCAGACTCCTTGTTGTTTTTGTAATAAATAGTGCTTCTGTTCACTTTGCAAACTAAGAAATCTTCCTAAGCACCGATCAGTGAGTTTTATCAGAACACAAAAGGTCAAAAATATAAAAAGTACATGCATCTCCAAGAGTTACTGAAAACAATTAAGCTCTGTGTTGTTATTTTAAGTTATTACTTTGATTCAATCATATAGTAAGTGAGTAACTGATTTCTGACAAAATAATGCATTAGTATAATTCATTTAAAGCAACTAGATGATGCTAGGCGTGGAAGGGAATAGAGAAGGGGATACAATTGTTTGAGAGATTTTATTCTAATCAAGATTATCCAATAAAAGTGTATTTAGGGTTTTAAAAAAATTGTGCAATGGAATGAGGAAAGAGGCAAGAACTTCTGTTCTATGAAAGAAGGAAAGATTTCCTGTTAACAGAAGCTATAAAACATATACCTCTCCAACTCTTTTAATTATTGTTATGGTTCTTCCTGATCTTGATCGCATTTGTAAGTGGATAGCATAAACCAATCTATTTATCTTTGAATTCAAGAACTAGTTAGACTGATAGAAAACAAGAAGATTGTTAACAGTAAAAATAGAAACAGTTAATCTATCTTTTAGCAGTGCACAGATTGCAAAAGACAGAACAAAGGGTTAATTTAAACTAGTAAAGGAAAACAAAATAAGAGGTGACACTTAGGCCAGGAGACCATTTCAGGCTGTGGAAAAAATAGAATTATTTTCCTATAGCCATAAGAAGAGCTCAAAGCTGAAATGTCTCTTCTAATATTATTGTTTATTTCTAGCCTGCATTTTATTATCCTCTTTGCTTTTATAGATTACATACTCCTGCAGGAGCAAATTTGTCTCCAGATGTTCATCACTATTAATTCTTTTTGCTAAATGTATTCCTAGATCTAGATCTTTCTCATGCTGTGTCTTGGTATTCACACCCTCTTCATATCATTGCTGTTAGTCTAACCATAGCCCTCACTAGTACAAAGACTGATGACACTTACCTGAGCCAGATGAAGTGCAGGAAGTTGCTCTATACATTTTTCTCATGTGATTTTACCAATGAACCTCATTGCAGCATAATGGGTGGGCATAAAAATGCAAAATCTTTAGTTCACTCCACGCTCTTTTCTAACATTGTATAAGTACATTGTAGTGCACAATCAATTTAATATTTCATGTAATTGGATTTTGACTGCTGAGATCTCAGAAACTTAATTGTAGTTGCAAACTCTGGTTTTAGAGAAACTGTCATTCATTAGCACCATCTGCTCAAAAGGGGTGATTCCAGAAGAAAAAATTAAGTATAACAATGTCTTCAATTATTTAATATAATCATAGGTGTGCCGCCTTCTTAATCTAGGATGTAGTGATTCACCATGGACAAATTATAGGCATTTGTAGCATGCAATGGATTTCTCATGTGGAAAGTGAAAAAAATTATTTTTCTATTTTAACCTACTTTTTCTTTACTCACTAAGATCACGCAATTGCTGTCTACACTGTGGACACTATCCACACCAATGGTAGAAACTGGCATAGATTGGAACCTCTTCATGTGGGGCAGAGATTGTGAAATCTGAGCTCTGGGGAGCAGTGGTTCAGGTGGAGCCTGCTTTGATCCAAACACAATATTCCCCTCCCCCCCCCAACATTTACGTAACCGTTTCATTGAACAAATTGTTAAACCTTCCCTTGCAATATGTTGTTCATTTGCAATTCAGTGTTGTTTGTGATCAGTCAACAAGTGTTGCTGTGGAATGACACAGCTTATCTTCCCATTTCTCTTGAGGCTGAGTGAACTATCTTCATAGTACTGCAATCTCAAAGCATTTTAACATGATGACAGTGCGACAAATTATGACAACTCTTGCTCAGATGCACAGGGGGTAAGAGAGTCCAAGGATCCATTTTCTGTTTACACACTTGTTAAAATGGCCACCACAATCTGAAGCAAGGTCTATAATTAAAACTTTTACCATTACAGTAACATTGGTTATGGGTGTGATTTTTATGATATTTTTAGTGTAGATACAGTTATACTACCCCCCAAAAAAGAGAAGAGATTACTTACTAGTAACTATTCTTAGAGAGTTGCCTCTGTGCATTCATATAAATGGCTTCTTTGCAAATCTCTACCAGGGGAACTATTAATTGGTTTCCCCCTACATCTCTTCGGAGACATTATAGGCATAAAGCTACCATGAGGCCTCATGACAACTTATCTCTGTATACCATCCTGTAGGGGGGAGTGGCCATCAACATAGTAAGCACATTAACTCTCCTAGAAGAGGTGCTAGCTATTAAGAATGATGATTTGATAGAGAGATGTTCTAATTATGCCTGAACCAGGGGTTCGTATGGTGGACCTATAAGCATGCTATATGACCTATAGACCTATAAGGACTAAAATCAAGTCCCAGGCTCTCGGTGTCCCTAAATCTCTGTCTGCCAGGACAGGACGACAGGAGATGGATCCCTGAAATTTGCCTGGCTCTGTTCATTCCCTCTGAAGCATGTGGCACTGGCCACTGTCAGAAGACAAGATACTGATCTAGATGAATCATTGATCTGACCCCGTATGGCCGCTGTTATGTTCAATGTCTTTTAGCCAGTCTTAGATTCTTCCATCCAAGCCAATCTGAATTTTAAGAGTACCATTTAGTCATAGTGTGAATATACTATTTTCTTTCTTTGGCAAATGTATGTTGATTTCAATGAAAATTTTCAAAATGAAATGTGTAGGTTTGTTGGTTTGAAATGACTTTTCATTTCAAAATATCGTATAATTTATTTTTAAAATTTCAAATAAGTTTAAAAATGGCCAAAATCATAACAAAACATTCCAATTTTGTCGAAATGAAGTATTTCTTTCAAATCCAAACTACTTTTTTTCAACTTTTTGAAGTTGCCAACAAACCAAAAAATTGTTTATTCACCCAGTTCTACTCCCTAGATAAGTAAACTATACTCATACAATCCATATTTGTCCATTAATTCATAATATTTACCAGTTTATGCCATAATTCATAGATTCATGGATTATAAGGCCAGAAGGGATCATTGTGACTATTTAGTCTGACCTCCTGTATAATATAGTCCATAGAACTTCCCTGAATTAAATTCCTGTTTGAACTGGAGTGTATCTTTTGGAAAAACATCCAATCTTGATTTAAAACTTGCCAGTGATGGGCAATCCACCACAGCCCTTGGTATATTGTTCCAATGGCTAATCACCCTCACCGTTAAAAACTTGCACCTTACTTGCAGTCTGAATTTGTCGAGCTTCAACTTCCAGACACTGGATCTTGTTATACCTTTGTCGATTAGATTGAAGAGCCCATTATCAACTTTTTGTTTCTCAGGTAGGTATTTATACACTATGACCAAGTCACCCCTTAATCTTCTCTTTGTTAAGCTAAATAGATTGAGATCATTGAGTATCACTATAAGGCATGTTTTACAATCATTTAATCATTCTCATGGCTCTTTTCTGAACCTTCTCCAATTTAGCAACATCCTTCTTGAATTACGGATGCCAGTTCTGGAAACGGTAATCCAGCAGTGGTTGTACCGGTGTCAAACACGAGATAGTATAACCTCCCTACCCCTACTCAATATCCCCCTGTTCACATACTAAAGGACTGCATTAGCCTTTTTGGCTATAGCATCATAATGTGCGCTCACGTTGAGCTGATTATCCATCTGGATCCCCAAGTTTTTTTCAGAGTCACTGCTTCCCAGGATAGGGTCCCCCATCCTGTAAGTATGGCCTATCTTCTTTGTTCCTGGATTACATTTGGCCATATTAAAATGCAAGTTGCTTGCTTCTGCTAAGCCTACCAAATGATCCAGATCGCTCTGTATTAGTGACCGGTCCTCTTCATTATTTACCATTCACCCAGTCTTTGTGTCACCTGCAAACTTTATCAATTATGATTTTCTTTTAGGTCATTGATAAAAATGTTAAATACCATAGGGCCCAGAATTGATCCCCCCAGCCAGTTGTTAATCCATTTTATGTGTGCCATGTTAAATTTTGTATCATTCTACCTTTGACATTAAAATGTTGTGTGGTACCAAGTCAAATGCCTTATAGAAGTCTAAGTACATGACATCACACTATTACCTTTATCAACAAAACTTGTTATCTCATCAAAAAAGATATCAAGTTAGTTTGAAAGGATCTATTTTCCATAAACTCATGTTGATTGGCATTAAATATATTACCTTCTTTTAATTCTTTATAAAATAGTGTATTTATGATTACATAAAGCTATATAATGAGTTGTAACAGACTTGACTGTTAAATTAGTAAAACTCCACTTTTCATTTCTGAAGGCTAATTAGAGTGCCTAGAAGACTGTCATTGGTTGCTATCAAGTTTGGACAATCTGTCATAGCACATCTGTGAATGGAGTACTCAAAGTTAGTAGTGCTCATGTTAATTGAATGTTACTTATAAATGTAATGACTTTGGATTATAATGAGCAATAAGATACATTGATTTCACATTCAGTAAGAGTCCTCAAGCTACCTTTTGAACATTTAAACTAATAAAGAAGCTTGGGGTTTCCATACATCATTGTCCATGTTTTGTTTTGTTTGTTGCATGACATCAGGTTACACACAACATTTCCTTTTAAGAGTTCATTTTGACGAAGAGTGGTATAAATTGGAAAGAAAGGACGGGCCCTGACACTGAGCACCCATCTACACAAGAGAACTGTTCCATTGCTAACTTAACTGATGGGACTGCAGTAGTGTAAAGAGCCATGATGCAGTGCATCCATACTAGTCCCCCTGTTTTGGCTACTGTTTGCCCTCACATCCACACACTGCACTCCAGTCAAACAGAGCAATTACAGTGCCCTATGGGTTCCCAGCACATGGTTCAGAAATCTGGGAGAGGAATTTGAGTCTTGTGGCAGAAGGGTCTGACTCCCACAACTACCTGGAGCACTATAAACCCATGCCTAGGACCCAGGTCCTGAATTAATGAGATTACATGATTTGAATTACATGACATGAATCCAAACATTTAATTAATAAAATAGTAAGCTGGAATCCATTTATTTCACAGAACATGAATCCAGATTTATATAGCAACCGGTGGACGTCTCCAACTCATACATTGCAGGTGAGCGGGAAAATGAGGTAGGGTGAGTAGATAGGGAAGGCAAACCAAAACAATGCAGCCAGAAAACAACTGCTGTCTTTAATGGGGTATATACAATTTGGCCAAAATTTTCCAATTGCTGCATTCAGCACTTCTGCTTCACTGGTGGTAACAATGGTGATAGCACTATTGTAGAGAAAACTTCAAGTGGCTCCTGGAGTTTTAAGCATCATGTTGTCTAACCGCTTCGAGGACATCTATAGAATATGATGCTTAAAATGGTGGTGGTCACTGGTGCTTCTTCTACACTGGCATTCCCCATGCTGGAGCTGAGCCAATGGGAGATTTTAGAATAAGAAGCGTAGTGTAAACAAGGCCTAACACAATAGCCTGTACTGCCTGGGCTCGAGTGGGAAATATGCAGCAGTGGCAATATGCATTCCATTCGCAGCACCACATATCAGACCAGGTGGGGGAAGAAGCACACAAAAGGGGTCGGGGAAAAAGGAGGAGAAAACCTGCCCTACTGTTTGCCAGATTCCTCTATTTCATTAGTTGAACATGAAATCTGAATGTCTGAAACAAAGCTCAAGCAGAAATACTAGAGCAGCAAGTGACATTCCAAAAAAGTACTGTAAATTACACTGGGCAGGAAAGGCACAATTAATTAGCACTACACAGATCTCCGTATCTTGGCTTTTTCTTATAATTAGCAGACAAGCAATTTAAAAACCACAATCTTGCACAGAATCATTATCATTATTTTCCAAAGGGAGCGTAGAAGGCTGGCAGGGAATGGATGACTTTTACTTCACTCACTCAGTCTAGTCTCATTACAGAAATTGGTCTGACACTGTTGGGGAAGGGAAATTCAGGAAACAAAAATACAAGTAGCATTTCTCTTTCACATTCTAATTTTCAGTCTTAAAAAAAAAAAAAAAAAAAAAACCCCACTGGAGAGGCTACCGTTCCTTATCAAGCTCTTCAAAGCAATTTTAAAATATACAGCTACATCCAAAAGAGCCATTTAATAGATGGAATGAATTTTGTGACTGTAAATTATATTTTCTTTAGAAAATCACCATTTAAAATATCAGCGGTCTTTCCCCATCTCAACAGCTCTGATATCTGACACAGTTTTTAAAATATTGAAAAGCTCTCTTTTACTGGTAATAGTTTACTTGCAATTAAATGTTCATTCTAAATTCAATATTCTGTTTAACAAGGCAATTAGAGAACCAGTAAATCAGAAATTAATTAACATTTTGTATTGTATTTCTGTCAATCCTCCTCATTTTTTCTCCTCAAATGGCCTCTTTTAAAATGAGGGAAGCTTAATACTGTCAAGAAAGGAGGGTGTACACAT